>NW_027109100.1:1540247-1563139 GCF_000696795.3 Halyomorpha halys
GTTAAATGGTATGGTCGCAAACCACATGTTCTGATGTTATATGGACTACAACAGACCATTTATTATCGCCCAAGGAACAACCGGGGTAGGTAGTTAACGACCTTACAACTTGACTGAATCATCATATTATACTACTCGTTCGGTGCCAAATTGAATGCTGTTTAAAATCGCAACTTTTTCCATAGCAGCATGGGTATTAGGAAAACAAATTTCTTAATTCATTACTTTATTAAATTAATTATGTAGTTAGAGTTTTAAACCATCAGGTGCAGTAGAAACTAATTTAAAATTATTTGCAAATTCATGCTCTATGGGTTTTGATTTTATGCACTGGGCACCTCTATATCCCCCCCCCCTGCTACTAGGTAACCGCAGTCCACACTGCTATCTTAAGAATACGTCCGAAATTTTTTTTATTAAGGAAATCAGTGATATAACCATTGCATCTTTTCATTTCCGTAAAATTATTTAATAAAATAATTTCCGAACATGTTTCCCCCCGGTTATTTTTATATTTAAATAAAAAAAGTGATGCTTTATCTTCATCAAGTCCTTAAGATAGATGAAGTAATAATGCGATGAATGAAATCTTTTCTTTTAATCTATGAACATTTTAGGAGCTCCTAAGCGGTCTTGTTTGAATTTCCTTATTTATACAGATTCATTATTCTCATAAATTATCATATTTTACGCAGATATCAGTTCAGACGGGTTTAGACAAAAGAAACTTTTCTCTGAGGAAGATTTACGCAACTTATAATCCATTGTGTAATGATAACTTGAGCAAATATGGACCGGTCTTGACCGACTTTCGAAATTTTATTTGTTTTGATATGAAGGTGAAATGTACATGTACACCATATTTATGGTGATGAATGATGCCATTAGAATGGGTATAGCATAAATTATTCTATTTTGTTTTCACTTGTATTACTGTAGTTTCTTGAAAGTGTAAATAAATTGAGCAATTAGCTATTAAACAATTGTTGGTGAATTCATTTTGTTACGAATTCGAATGTTTATTATGTTTTCGTAATAATGTGAATCATTTATTTCTCAAGTAAATTGATTTTGTGTATGTACGTGTGTCAGATATTAAGATAACTGAAAGCATATGTGAACTTCCACTCCACCGCATATCATGTAAGAAATTATTTTTGTTTAAAGAGTTATTAACAATTAACACTTGTTTAAGTAAAAATAGAAAGGAATTCTCAAAAGCATTTTTAACTTGATACAATAAATTATAAATAGAGTAGATTAAACTTTTGTCAATATTTTCTATTTATTAAATGCCACAGTGAATGGAAGGCTCAATTAATTTCTATTGAGACTAGAACAGTCCATAGTTAAAAATGATTTAACTCAATTGAAAGCACAGCCTGCTAAATGAAAAAAACAGTTTATGAAGAAACTCTTTGTCGAAAATTAGCTTACTCATTTTATTCTAATAGTTAACTTATAAATATTCGAATGATGTGCCAGCAATCTTTTACATTTTGAGATGAAAAACTTTGGAGAAGTTTACAAAAAAAAATTCTAAAATATCATATTTTAGAGTTTATTGAGGTGGGAATGACGAATGTAAATTTTGTTCTTGCCAAGAATAGAACAGTTTAAAAAAAAAAAAACGAAGCCGTAATTAAGATTTCTCAATTTTTCGATTTTTCTCTCCTTCAGTTATTCATAAATTCTTTAATATTTTGTTTTTACCCATTATTTATTATTTCTAACAGTGAAAACTGTAATAAATAAAAAAATAGCTGCTACACCTCAGGGCTGTACTTGCCTTAAATAAGGAATTTCAGTTATTTCGTTTTTGAACTAGGCTGACCACATACAGACACACACACAGCAGCCATTTCGCGATGCTCAGGTATTTGGGCTTGAAAACCTCAAGACGTTTATTTCTGTTGAAGTTAAATTTTTCACGATCACATTATTTTCCCTTACTATATATGCCATAGATAGGTAAGTGAAAGTAAAAATAGGTACTATCCCTTCGTCCATATGTTCTGTTTTCGTACGTTATGCTTGATATCCTAACGATTGATTCAAATTTATGCTTTCTTAGGCATTGACCTCAATCGAAATGGATTCGTTGAAGATTTGGTTATCTTTCGGGCGAAAGTCGACAGCTATGATCCAATCAACACTTTAACTATAGAATATAATATATCGACTGCTTGCTTATAGTGGTGCTAGGTATATTTCAACCAACTTTACAAACAATATAATTAAAGATTCTCCCTTTTAGGAAAATAAAACTTTTCAATTAAATTTTTGAATGAACAAATTTAGAATTTATACCTAAATCTGTTCAGTCGAAAAACAAAAATCGTAATTTTCCTGAAACAGAGAACCTTTAATTGTATTTTTCGTAAAGCTTGTGGAGTGTACTTAATACCACTATGAAGTAAGCCATCGATATGGTCGAAGGGATTGTACGTAGTAAAAACATACACTGAGTGTTAATGTCAATTAAGGTGGTAAGATTATTCGAAAATTACAATTTCTAATTGTTTACTTGTATGAACTGTATATATTCCCACATATTCTCAATAATTTAATGATTTTATATTCCAAATACTTTCTCTTCCGCGCGGAAATGAACCCCGAACTGAAAAGAAGAAATGTTTATAATGGGACATAAAAAAAGAAAACCATCAACGATAAAACAGTGTCTTAAAAAAAATTTTTTCGAGAAAAAGGTAAAATAAAAATTAGTGAGCATATGATGCGTGTATCCACTGTGGGAGTTATAATAAAAAGTCATAGAAGCGAAAATGGGCTTCAATGTGGTGAAAAGTAGATGTATTAGATAATTGAGAAGGATGATTTGCTGCAAATATAATCTGACAAAAATTGTCGAATGATTTAACTTCCAACCTTGGTGCATAATTTAGCAGAACTTGATACACAATAAGTTTTTCAACAGTTAGTCGCATGGCAGAGTAGTCCGAAAATTTTTTTTTGGTACCGGACACAGAATTTAAAGAGATAGTTAAGCATGAATGAGAGTCAATGATGATAATGTTATTTTTCAAAGAGAGATAATAAACATGTATTCAATGACGGAATTATGGATTTATTTAAGTTATTGAAGTTTTCAAAAGAATCTTAAAAGAAAGTGCAAGGAAAATGGGGATTAAATGCAAGTCTACACTGTAGCAAGAAAGTTACTCTAATTATAATATTTTATATACTAGCACTTCACTACAGAGATGTGCAAAAATTAGCTATAGTTGAAACTAATAGCTAATATTGCCATGGATACGACCTTTATTCATGAATGAACCATTGATAAATAAATATCGTATCCATGACAATATTAGCCATTAGTCTAAACCTAATACTATCACAACCAGCAAAGCGGACCCTCCCCGCTCAACATAGTATCAATGAGCACTCGGCACCGACGACTCTGCACATACAGTGTACAAGTTAAATAACCCTTAAAATACCGATGGTAGAAAAAGGATACCAACTTCTACTAACATATTCCTTGTACCTTAATTCCCTATTTCCTTATTAATGGAGGGTACGAAAAAAAAAATTAGCCATTAGTTTTAACTATAGCTAATTTTTCCCAACTCTGATTGACTGCCGTACAATGGTGTTAAAGTTCTAAAAACACTTCTCATCACCCCGATCTGAATTTAATTTAACGTATGTAAGACCACCTAGAACGAGAACTTTGTAAATACGATATTTGACATGAAAACTATCCGAAGAAAAAATTAATTCTTATATGAAACAAAAGACAATTACTAAGTTAGTGGTATCAATGCCTCAGAGGATAGAATGTGAAGAATAGAATACGAGAAGGCTTACCGACCAGATATTGAGCTATTGCTACTAGATTAATTTAATTTTGTATCTATTTTATTAATGAATTAATTATGTATTTCCGAATATTTTTGACGGCTATATTTGCGATATTTTTTAAGTGTTTTCTTCCACTTGTAAAATAAAATTATTCTTATTGCATTTATTTAATTAGTGTCTTCTTAACATAAAAAAATAAATTAAAACACCAAAAAAAAAAAAAAAGATAAAATAATAAAATAAGAGTAAAATTAAATATTCACAGTAAATTCGGAATATTTTCGATACTACGTGTATGCATTAAAAATTTTCACTCTAGTGTCATAATTTTCATTTATAATTTCAATATTATAAAAATAATTGTTTTTATTTTTATTTTAGATTGTGCGTGTAGTGGAAATAATAAAAAGTCATTAATTTTAAAATATTGCGCTACATATCTGCTCATTTATATTATTATTTTTTCTCGATTATATTCTACAACCTTCTTTGATAGAAATGTTCTTACAAATCAGTCCCAGCTTTTTACATCAACAAAACTTTTTAAAATAAAGAAAAGAATAGATTGGGAATATTATTAGCAATAAATAAAAACAATATTTTCTTTATCTCTAAAGGAAACTGTGACATGTCCAAAAAGCTTAGTAAAATAAATAAGATTAAATAATATTAAAAAGGAAATTAAATAGTTAAGCCACGCCAATCTACCATGCGATCGTGATTGTAATGCATTTCGGAACTAATGCTGTCTTGATCGGATAAACTGTTGTTTATAATCCAAAGTGAAAAATGTCTATATGTAATATTACAATAAAATTAGTAAGTCTTCTTTATACACACATAAAAAAAAACTTTAGGATCACTTCTTCTTTCCACAATATCAGTAACAACAAAGACGCACTTTTGATCTCAGTTGCACAGCGTTAGGGAATAATAAACATAAAGGAATTTCGATATTGTAGTTTACGTTACCTAAGTCCTTCATTTAAAAATCTTAAAGCGTCTTTCATAATTAGTTCAGGAAATTAATCACTAACACTGTTTTATATTAACACTTTCATTGTTACTTTTACTTATCTATGCAAGGAATATATAGCGATCGTGAAAATTCTAGTTTTCAATGGAAATAAACGTTTTGAATTCCTTTAAGTCCAAATAATGAAGTACAGCAAAATGGTGTGAATTCGTGTGTTCGTTCGCTCAAAAACCTAAAGTCCTACGAAACTGAAATTTTGCATTGAAAGTGGGTATATGACAGATATTACAGGAACTTTTTCGATAAAATTAAGTGGCCGGAAGTGCCATTTTATATAATCGATTAGATGTTTTTTTTTCTGATTTTCTCTTTTGCTTTTATTAAACTCGTAATATGAATGTATAATCGAGTGGTCTTGATATCAGTTAGGTAAAATTCTGATTGAAATTGTCTGAAAGAGCGAATTTTCAAATAATATTCCTCTAAAGTACCTTTAATTTTGTTAATTTGGAATAATCTACCATCTATCATTGTTAGTTGTTATAAAAAATGGATAAATATGGACTATGACAGAATTTGATAATTAATTAAAAGAGTAAACGATTTCACACATCCAGTTAAGATAGAGTAAGAATAAGTTTTACTTATTTGTGTATTTCACTATCTGCACCCTCAACCATCTTTTCGCTGAGAAAATATACACAATCAACAACTAACACATCATTAATTTTGTTCATTTGAAAACAAATAACTATCTTTTATTGTTAATAGTAATAAACAATGGATGAATATAAAATATAAAAGAATTTGATAATCATTGTTTTTCCAAGGTTGTTAAGATAATAATTGAACACTTTCACTTAAAGTACAAGAGCTGGGAAGAAAAAAAGGTAGTTATTTCGCCCCAATTTTTGATTACTTTAATGAAAACTATGTATAATTACTAGTCAAAACTGATGAGTCTGCCAAGTTTAGGTAGGGAGAATAAAAGTGGCGGCTGTTTTAAAAACTTAAAAAAATATTAATTTTTCATTCGGAGCTCTATATCTTAAAAACTAGCAAATCTAAAAGAACATTATTTAATGAAGAGTAAATTTGCGGAAATATTAGCCCTGCTAGAGCCATTTACGTCCAATAGTTCTCGAAGTATAGCTTTTTAAAAAGCAACATTTCTTAAAAATCTACTGAAAGATTAGTAGTTAGTTAATTTATTTTGACAAAACTACATCTCAGGAACTATGTGGCGTATAGATGTCTATTAGCACTCAAATTCAAGCTAGTTTAACGTACTATAAAGCAGTTTATAACCTTTAGCAAATATCATGAAAACTACTACTCCTACGACGATAAATGTAAAAACTACTTCATAGCCCATTAAAGTAGTTTTAATTTGAGTGCTAACAGACATCTGTACGTCAAATGGTCCTTGAAATATAGATTTTTCAAAATAAATTCACTAACTACTGGTCTTTCAGTACGTTCTGAACAACACTTTTATGAAATATTGCTTTTTAAAAATACCTCTCTTAGGGCTTACAGTTTAGCAAATTTACTCTACTTTAAATGACGTTCTCTTAGATTTTCTATTGTGGTTGGTAGTTTTAAAGATATAGAGCTCCCAATGACAAAATAATTATTCTTAAAAAGCCACCATTTTTCATTCCCCCTATGTACTTGGCAGACACCTCAATTTGGACTAGTAATTATAAATAGTTTTCATTAAAGTAATTAAAAATTGGAGTGAGATAACTGACTTTTTTCTCCTCTTGGGCTCTTGTACAATTACCTATATATGAAATATATAGTAGGAGGAAGTATTGTTATCCTGAATAATAAAGAAATAACTGCATTGAAATGTCATAATAGGATGGTTATTGCAACTTGTATGATGCATCCACCTGATTTTTTTATATAGAAGCGACTTCAAAATGGAAAAAAAAAGTTAAATTTTGATAGGAGAAAAATAAAAGTATTAATATAACAGGTTGTTTGTGATTGATTTCACAGTCTAATAAAATATAGTATACTGACACTAGTAATAGTCTACTTCAGATTAAATGGAACATGAAAACAGCAAATACTTGCTTCCAAAACACAAGTAAGTGCCTTCAGTATGAATGCAATATGAACTGTGTTGTGAACTCTAGAAGTCAGTCTAAATAATAGAATGGGAACTGTAGTTAGAGATTGGAAATTAGCAGACCTATTAATAGGTTTCTATGATCTTAAAATAGGAAAGAGGAGACAGGAATAGAAAGAAAACAGCTAATATTGATAATATTATCAATTAAGAACTAAAATATATGGATTTACTGTGGAGCCGCATAGGACCAGGACAGCAAAGGTCACTGAGTCTCTCTACCCAAGTCTAGGGAGAGATGTTTTTAATTTTGTTCCTTAAATAATATATTTGAAATAATTTATGTCTATCACTAATATTTCTCTCTCCTCAGAAATGGAATTTAAGGGAGAGAGTTATTTTTAAAATATATTATCTTTTACTTGTCTTTATTTATTACGAGACCTCCATATTGGTTCCATGTGGAATCTTCTTATTTCTTAAATTTCTTAGGACATTAATGTAGCCTCTGAGCTCTGTTGGATAAAGAAAAGTAATGACTTCACAGATTCAATTACTGTTGGGATTTGAAACAATTAATGAATGGAAATTTGAAAATATATGAAAACAACATAATTTCTTTTATTAGTTTTATTGTACTAATTAATTTATTTGTCAGTTATTATTTATATGATTTTTTTTTTCACTTCAAGTATTAGGACTTATCTCTTCTTACAGTCATTCATACCTAGCTGTAGAAATGATCATTAAGGTGATGAAATGCTAATTTTCTAGTTGCAATCTAAATTTGACTCAAAATATTTTCTTTATGAAAGGAAAGAAGTAGATATCTTTCAACTATAATCTTATGTGATATACTCATAACTTGAATTCAATAATAATTTTGATTCTAAGTTATCATACCAATGCTTATCAAAGAATTGGTATATAGCTCCAGTAAAGCTTGTTTATCATGGCTATATAATCATATATCCTTGTTATAGCTGAATACTTTTAAATATCTTTGCTGATAAAATTTCAATCCTTTAGATTGCAAACGGATTAAGAACTATTTTTCAAGGCAGCTTTGTGCTTCTGTACATTTTATTCTTATTTCTGACTCTATTCTAGCCAGTGCCACTTTTCAATGATTTTTTATTCTTTAATTCATAACATAGTATAAATGTAGAGTTATGATGGTTTAAAATTTAATTTTTTTTTTAAAATGGATCTTTACCTGACAAAACATTAATAGGATGAGGGACTTTATTTATCCACCTCAAGTCCTAAGATGAATCATTCTTTTAATTGGTTTATTCATAAGAAATACTATTGTGCTACTTTTGAAGTATGTTGCTAAAAATATGTCATTTAATAAGCCAACACAAGGAAAATTAGGGTTTATTATTAGTTCTATTCAAATCAGTTGGTGCAACTTATGCCTAATGAGAGGTAAAAAATCTGATTCAGGATGCATACATTACTTACCAACCTACATACATCCCCAAATTTTGTGTAGATTTGTGGGATCGTGATGAAGCTGTCGCTATTTTTAGGATTTTTGAAAAAACAATTATGATAAAAACTTTATTTTGAGTTTGCAAAAAAAAATTCATATTTTAGGACTTCTTGAGGTGGAGATCATGAGTATAAATTTTGTTTCTGCCAAAAATATAACAGTTTAACAACAGATAAGCGAAGCCATAATACATTCGGGAAAGATCATGTGGCTTTTCCTCTTCGAATGTCTCTATTTTACCTTTTTTCTCCTTTAGTTATTCATAAAATTCTTTAATGTTTCCTATTTATCCATTGTTCATTATTGCTAACAATGAGAACTGTTTATTTTTTCCAGTACACCAAAATAAAGGTACTTTAGGAGAAGACTTTTTTTTTTAATTTGGCATTTAAGTCCAGTCAAAATAAGCGTCAAACTAATTCAATGGGGATAAGACCTAGCTGATGTTAAAGGCAATTTATTGAACGTTAACTCGTCGAGTTTAGTCAAAATCCTTAGAGCTGTATTGGAAACAATTAGAAAAATCAATAACATAAAGCCGCCTTAAATATATAATTTCAGTTTCATACGACTTTTTTTTTTTTTGAGCCAGGCTGTTTACACACTGACACACACTATTTTGCGAGATGGATATTTGGACTCAGGGGGTCTCAAAACACACTTATGTCGAAAGTTCGAATTTGAAATTTTGCAGGATTGAAATACTTTCCCTCACAAGATATGATATACAGGCTAGTTTAAGTAATTAATACCATTCTTCAAGTTAGCCACTCTTTCCCACTGCCTGGAAAACTACTAAATCCAAAGTTTAGAGAACCCATCATATGTTTTAGATCCAAAATATGGTGAACATCTATGGAATAAATCATCCAGAAATGAAAAGTTTCAAGAATTGCTTAGAAAATTAGGGGTTTGCATGGTGGGTAAAATGAAAATTTTATTGAAATGAAATTATTTGGAATATAATCGTTAGCAGTCAATATCCAGTCAACTGTAAGCCAGTTAAATACAAAAGAAATAAATAGCCATTATTTAAATTCAGCTTTTCATATACCAATAAAATAGTGACCCATTTTTTCCCGTTTCCTGTTTAATACAACTTTTTATATTTACAGTATCTTTTTTTTTAGACACGAAACGGCCTTATAGACCACAAAAGAAATATCATTTCTTCCCAACTTTCCCCTCCTTTCTTTTCTTCCCACCTCTTCTTCACTCTTTACATTATTATTAAATCAAAATTTATAGAAGTCTTCCAAGTGTTAGATATATCAGGTTTTTATAAAAATTTAATTTTAAGTTACTTTTATGGTTAGTTATGGCAACCTTCCACAATTAAGGGTAATAAATAGCAGAAATGAATATCCATTCAAGCAATGGATTCCATACAAGTATTACAAAAAAAAAAAAAGAAAAGAATATATGTACATCCAAATAAATAAATATAAAAAATATCTTTTAAAGTTAAAATTGAACATCTAAAAGATTGGTCAGGGTTAGAGCATGATTGTCCCTTGCTCACTGGTTATAATGGGGATGTACACTTTGGGCCTTGAACTACTGTGTATGTAGGTGAATAAGAATGAAAGTAGATAATTAAAATATACCTGTAATTAAATAAAAATTTTGCAGAAGATAAAAATCAAATGTGTTGGTAAAGATCAAGAAAACAGATAACATATTACTCCTGGCACTACTCAGTAAAATAATAAAATTCATAACCAGGATGGTTAACAGTAGGTAAGTGCTTCAACACTCCAAAAGGTTGCCATAGTTACACTTATAAGAAATACAATGATACGGTACATTGAGGTACAGCAATAATATAATATAATAAATATCAATTAAAATGATTGAGAAAAAATCCTTTGGACCACAGTAAACCCACATTATTCAAATTACAACAGTATAATCATAGTTTTTATTTTATTTCATTTATAACAGTTCTATTCTATATATATATATATATTTTCTCCACATTTTTGTAACGTTCTGGTCCTTTCCATTTGCCATTTTCAAGCCTCTACAAGCCAGACACATTATTAAAATTAGATATTCTCCTATATACTACTCCTGGAAGTGTTTCTTACAAGTATATATTTATTTTTTTGCTCTTTTTCCATCTATTCTTATATACTATGTTGGTTTTTCTACGGGCCTTACATCTTAGTTTTAATCTCCAGAAAGGCTGAATATGGATTGTCAGTTTGTTTTCTGGATATTAAAAATAAGATTTAAGAGCACTTAAAAATATGACCTAATATATAAGAACAGCTGGGAAAAAGAAAAAAATTAAACAATTGTAGCAAAGATTCCCAGGAATAGCATATTTGAAAACATAACTTTAATAATATGACTGAGTATAATTTTAATAATATGGATGAAGAGGCTTGAATATAGCCAATAGAAAAGGCAAAAAAATGATATTAGTTTTATTTTAAATAATGTGGACTTAGTATGGTCCAAAGAATATTTCTCAATCATTTTGGTTGATATTTTATAATTAAAAATAATCCCATTAAATAATAATAAAAAAGTAGTTCATATTAACTCTCTTTTTACAGACAGTTATTTAAATCTCTTTTTAACAAGCAGAACAGAAAAAAAAATTTTTTTTAGCTGTTAAATTACCAGTCAACCAGGCAAGAATATGATTTCCAGAAGAAGCCACTTGTTGATCTTTAAAAGGTCCTCTATCGGTTTCATAGGCTGTTGCATATTACTGACAGCAGAGCGATGTATTCCACCTTATTCCATAGACACAATAAACTATTAAAGGTAAGAGTCAGATTAATTACACTAATTAGTTTTTCACGTAGACAGGAAATCTAAAACTAATAAACTTTCTAGTTTTTAAAATATCTGTCTACACAAACAATCTAATAATTTAAAATGCCTATAATTCTCTCTAGACTCCTTAAAACAATTTCCGGTCTTCAGAGAGTGATAATTTACCTTTTGATCATGTTGAAGCACATTATTTGGTAAAAAGGATTGAATTGTTGAGTCTACTGTTTTCTTCATACCTTTATGTGCTATGATAAAAATGTTTATTTCTTAAAACATTGAGTATTAGAGTCACAACAAGGTTCTTCAATCACAGACCACATTAATTTTTGTTTTTAATAATTCTGTTAATAAAATTAATTAAATAAAAGAAAAAAATAATTTTCAGTGAGAATATTAATGATAATAATTGGTGTGACTTTGTCGGTTATTTATGACGATTCTTGTTCCAAAGCATGTCTAAAAAGGAAACAGTGGATTTTTTTTTGCTATGTGGAAAGAAGGTGAACAGAGATGGTTTGAAAATGCAATGAACCGATTTGTAATTAAAGATAATGATATTTGTGAGATAAATCCAACTGATATTATAAGTCTGCTTCCAATTCAAAATTTCTTGTTAAAAAAATAACCTGTTAATTTATCCATTCTCATTTGATGATTTAAATGAACAGTAAGCAATTTTTTTTATTTTATTTGTGAGACTAGGTTTATTCCAATATTTTGATTTTCCTTTGTAATTAAAACACATCCTTATTTTTCCGTAATTTTTTAAAAAATATTTTCTAAAATCAATGTCTTAAATATAAACTATAATATATTTTTTGAACAACAATTTTTATTTTTATTAGTATAACATCCTGGCAGTTCTGTTTTTCCTACTCATGATTGGATTTTTGCCTGGGGTGATTTAAGACAGTTGAAATTCTAGTGTCTCCCTATAATTCCAAAAACAGGCTATACCTGTACTATACTACACAGGATTTGACACTTAGAATAACAGGTTTTTCCAAGTTTTTTTTTTTTTTTTGCGTGTGATATTATTTTTCATTAGCTATACACATCATAAACTACAACTTTTACCTCTGTTGTGAATATTTAATTTTCAGAATTAAACCGTGAGATCTATTCGTTTAATTTATTCCTTAGAGATGATAAAATTTTAGGCTTGATAATAAAAAACATTCACAAAATTAGTCCGGATAGTACTGAGTTTTCATAATGGTGTGTATATTGTTGATGGTGTTAAGTTTGATGAGAGACAAGTTGGGGGTGCAATCAATGGAGGATGAATGAACACAAATAAGTAAAACTTATTTTTTCGTGGCAACATTTCAGCTTAAATTTTAGGTTTTCATCTGAGTTAAAAAACAAAACGAGATAATAACCATAATATAGTGGAAAAAACAGTATAACAAGAAATTAAGAAATAACTAATAATACTATAACAAGGAATTATATAATATATGAATAGTAAGAATTTATAAAAAAATTAAATAAGAATTAAAAGTATAATTAAATTAAAAAAGAAAGAAAATATTTCACATTCAAGTAAATAATAAAACTACTGAAATTAATATAATAAAAATGTGTGCAAGTAAACAATATACATATCTTCATAGGTAAACTAAATAAAACCTAACAAAATTAAGGAATAATGTATAAAGGGTAAATAGGGATATGGTATAAAAAAAAAGAAGAAACTTAAATAATTAGAGAGACTCACGCAACTCCGGTGGATTTTCGCTAGTGAGTTTACAGTGTAGAAAAACGATAATCAACTGTTTTACTGCCAGCACATATCTAGCTAAGAAGGGAGCGCCAAAATACCAAACAATAATTTGTAATTAAGTCTTTTAGAATTTTATTAGGCTCCTAAAAGTAAACTTATTTTATTAGTTTAAGTTGAACATAATTTAAATTTAAGTCATGAAATAATGTATATAATCCAAAGTCAGTAATTTACTCGTGTAAACAGTTAAAAAAAATTATGAACATTGGCTCGTTTTATTAATTTTTGTGATGATCTGGTAACACTGTACCGCCGAGCTCGTACATCGAGGCGCGAAATATAATAACTAGCGTTCGCTGACTATATAATTAGTGTTTAGATTAGTGCTTTAGATTTCAAAAGCTAGTGAACTGAGTCGTATTTGTGCAGTTTCAAGTGCTAATTGTTTACCACAATTCTTACTTCACGTAATGGTAAGATTAAGTTTCGATATTATGATGTTATATTTAGGCTTTTACTGCTTAATATTAAATTATGAAGTGTTGAATCACTTATGCTACTTTGAAAGAGAATTTAAATCTGTGATTTCCTAATGATGGGACTTTCCCCCACCCCTTGACCCCTCTAGAAAAGCAGGCTGCTCTGAGTGCATTCTGAAACACTTTAATTGAGCATTTACTTACTAAATACTTAAAAATGATTTTTTTTTCTAGATATCGCTACTTTGCTTGAATAGTAGCACATCTGACAAAAGAAAAAGTTTGATTTTAGTTAATACTGGACATATTCCTAGGACAGTACAATATATTATGGTTACTTTCTTAACTGAAGTTGTTTTACAGATTTTCCTAAAGCTATCAGAGTTGTTCAGTCTATGGTACAATCTATACCTAACATCCCTCCCCCCCAAAAAAAATAAATAAATAAAAAAGTCTGATGTGCTACTATTCAAGAAAAGCAGCGATTTGTTAGTATTCCATTGAGGGGTATTTTATTCTTTAAATTATAGTTTTACATATTATGTTTATTTTAAAAAATTGAGAGAATATAAAGAATTTTTGTGTTGATTATGTTTGTTTTTAAAATTTATAATGTACATGCAAAATAACTTGGTTTTTAGACATTTTGTAACAATTACATAATTTGGTAGCCAATTTAAGATGATCCCATTACTTTTTCAAATTTATAAAGACTAATTTTCCTTTTTCTCTTTTTCGTATCAATTTATCCATTAGCCTTTTACTCGGATTTGATTGAATTGACTTTCAAAACCTTTCATTTCATTACTTTATTCAATGAGAGAAGAACCTTGACCAAAGTTAGTAACTACCTCTATAGAATCGTTATAAGCTTCTCTTCATGTTGAATTACTCGTAGGTGATACCAATTTAGGGGGTATCAATTATTTTACTGAGCTCTATATATACCTCTTGATTTACAATTTTAATCCAAAAACAAAATATCCTTATTAGTATCAATTCACAATTTTGAGTTATATGGTTTCCTATTACAGACTATACAATGTTTTTATTGTTTTGGCTTAGAGGGAAAGAATTAACAGTGTAATTTGAGGGAATAGGTGTTTATTTATTTACTGTTTCATCATAAATATTCAGTGTTTTTTTAAATATAAGGAATGCTATAAATTAAATTAAAAATAATTCCTAGACCTTCAATATTGATCTTATCACTTTTATATGATTTACAATACAATAGGTTGCTGATTCTGTGCCAATCTTGAAGGTGTAGATACATGGTTGCCAGTATTTTTTTTTTTTACATCACTTTCAACCTCCAGATCATGGTTAAAATTTTATTCACTTTTTTGAAGAATATGGAAAGTTTATAGTTTTTTTTTTTTATTATATTTTAATTTGATGCTGTGAAAATTTCATTTTTTTAAACAAAAATATTTTTTTTGAGATCTTTGAGTGATTTTAAAATGATTTGACTTATCTTGTTTTTTTCAGATTGCCACAACATTGTGCTCCTTGATTCAGGTAGGAAAAAAAAAATTAGTTAAGCATTGTTATTTATTAGTTTTTTGAGGTACATGTATCTCTATATGTATCTATGCATAGTAATAATCCCTGAAACTCTTGATTGACCAGTCACTTTGAAGATTACCTTTTTTACAAAAATATAAAGGGGTGGGGAGCTGAGGGAGTAAGGTTCTGTATTACTAACTAATGGGCCCAAGTTCGAATCCAGCTGTGGCAGATAATTGTGGCATGGAAATGGAAAAGGCTGAATGTGCCAAAAAAATAGTTTTGAGAAAAACGCAAAAAAAAATAGGTAGCTGGTCTCAATTTTTGTTCTGACATTATGGAAAAATTACAGCTTGAGGAACTAAATCATTCGAGATAGTAACTTCCAGCTGTTACCAGCTGTCGATTGGTGATGGTTTCTTCATGGTTATCCTGTCAAAATCTCATTTTTTGGCACTTACAGCCTTTTCCATTTTCATGCCTCAATTATTTGTTCTGTTACTGTAGCCTGAGTCAACCCTATGGGTTTGGGAGCTCTCCACGGGCACACCCAGCCCCTATATAGTAGGTACCCTTAAATAAGTCTGAAAAGTCTGAAAGTTGAGCATGATTGTGAACGAATCACATCCTTCCATGACCATTGTTCAAGAGACAATACATCCTTACGAAGTACTGAACCCCTGACACATCATAGGTTGTAGTGGTATAGTTTATTTATTTTTTTGAAAAATATGAAGTTTTGTAGCACTAAATGTATATATCATCAAAACCTACCTATTATCAGCAAACATAAAGTATAGGATATATTCTTTGTACAAATATCATACTTTGCTTAAATACTGAAAAATACAAATAGGTTTGTAAAGATAGTAAATGAGCTTGATATGGATTCAATTACAGAATTTGGATGATTAGAATGTTACTTGAACTTAATGTTGTTTTGAAAATTTGAATGGAATAAAGTCTAGGATATAAGGAATATTAAGACCATGGTGTAGAAACGATATTAAATTCAAAGGAAGTGATTCACCTATTTTAAAGGAAAATAAATAGGTCGATATATCATTTAATTTAAAATGTTTTGAGATTCCCTAAGAATAAAAAAGTAATATAATAAAATAATTTATAAAATACCATGGTGAGCATTACTCCTGTTCCTAAGAACGTTTTTGTTTGATTATTTTTTAAACTCATATCTGACAAAGCCATTATCTGCTTTATTATTTCAATTCAATCATTTATAGAGGGATAACAACTACTTACTACATGGGTGATATTTATTTCTACTTTTCAAAATAAAATTCCTC
Organism: Halyomorpha halys; assembly: GCF_000696795.3. NCBI lineage: Eukaryota > Metazoa > Arthropoda > Insecta > Hemiptera > Pentatomidae > Halyomorpha > Halyomorpha halys. The sequence goes on from NW_027109100.1 coordinate 1,556,441, forward strand.
TTAATAGTAAATATTTCTTTGAACGTTATATTACTGTTTGATGTCTCCCCATTATTCCATCAGAACTATTCAAATGGTCCAACTACTGTATTTTAAATATATTACTAAGTAATATGCAAGTATTGCATTGTTGAGAAATGTATAAAAGCACAGTACTTCACTTTGCCAGTGGTTATTGTTTAGTTTGTTGCGACTCTTATCTGCTATATAAGTGCTGATTTATTTTTAATTGTTGATCTTAGTAAGAAAATGTAAAACAATTTTTTTTTTTATTATAGTCTATATTTTTGGGAAAGATGTTTGATAATTCCAAATTTACTCATATTTCATGTTGGAGTTTTGTATCGATTCCATAAATTAATAAAAAAAGATAAAATTTTGATTAAAATATTATAATTTTAAAAATATTGAAATTCTATAAAATTCCAAACAATGAAATAAAAAATTTTAATAATATTTTTAATTGTAAAAACATGGTGTATTTTAACTGCAGTATATGTTGAAAGATTATTATTTGCCCATATATAATTAATAAAGGAAGATGGCCTGATGAGCAGTCGAAAAAGGTTGCTCAAGATAGTACAAAAATTATTTATAATACACCAACAGTTTGCCCCAAAACCTGATGATTAACTTCAAAAGCATGATTTAATTTCCAGTTAACATATCCTGACATTCTGTGCTAGATATTTTTTAATGTAGAAACTTAATATAAATAATCGTGGGCCATAATATAGGAGAAAATTTGGATTAGGACAAACAAGAATATAATATAAATATTTAACAGTAATAATGCTGTGGAAGTCTTCACTAAACCTGACAATTAAACCAAGCATTTGTAAAGCTTGAGATTTATATGATTAAGTTTTATTAATAATTATTAAAAATTTAATGAATTTGATTTTAGTTTCTCAGGTTTGGTTAGTTTTTTATTATGGAAAAGTAATAGACAAGTAAATTAATATGAATTAAAATTATACTCAACATAGTTGGCCTTTTGTATGACTGTTTTTAAAAGTTCTTTAATTTCATTTTTATATTTCAATTTAAAACTGTTGAATAGTTATGGGTAATAGAAAATAAAGATCATTACTTAATTTGAAATTATAATTGAAATTTCAATTGAATGATCAATCTGAATTTCCGTTGGAATTGATTGTGATTGTGATTTCAAATAATAATATTCTAGAAATCAGTCTGATGAAAATATAAATATAAAATTAGCAATTATTTATTTATTATTACGCAAACCAATTTTTAAACTAAAATGTGTCATATGTCATATTCATTGGAGTTAGCTTTTTTCACATACTTCATTTCACTGTCTTGATGCAGGTATTATAAAAAGTAAATACTTTGCTTATTTTAAATGATTTAGGATCCACTTATAGTTGAACAATAAAATGGGTACATTGTGTCTAAAACTTCCATCCTTATTTAATTTTTTCTTCCTTGTCCTGTGATGGCCTTTATGGAGCCGATCCTTGGGTCAGATTGGGTGGAAATAATGAATAAATTGTAGGCTGTGATGAATGCTTAACAATCTAAGGACACTAATATACCAAGTAAAGCATAGAGAATTGAAATTATTTCCAAATACATTGGGTTTGGGCTAGAAGTATGTCCCCATATACAAGGAGGAGCTTAGAGGCATATGTCTTTGATCTCTGTTGAAATTGAACAATTCAGGAGATGTAGCCAGTTCAACTGATAGTCCAATATATCTTTGATCTTAAGTTGGCCGTGTAAGAGTGGATCAAGTGCCTCCACTACCAGCCATTATGTAATTGCTTACTAAAATCTAATATTTACTTTCGAAAACTAATCTAAAGTAATTTGATAAAGCTTGTATTTTTTTTGCTATTTATATTTCAGAAAGATAGTCATACAAAAAGGCAACTATGTTAATAGAAGTTTGGCTTAGAACAAAATTTAAATTCATGTTATCTTACTTGTTCATTACTTTTCCATAGTAAAAAAAACTATTACCAAAACTGGGAAAGTATAATTTGATACAGTACGTTTTTACCAATTATTAATTAAAACTTAATCATTTAATCTAAAATATATCACAATGTGCTCATAAAATTACATGAAAAGTAATTACTTTAATAAATCATAACCATGGTTTGGTATTGATCATGCTTTTACCTATATATATTTCTACATACACACTCACACACAAACACACACACACATACATAAGCTGATTATGAATAGTGGGCCACTTAAGAGAGTAGGGAGGGGCAGAGGGTGCCTCCATCTTTGGTAAATAACTCATTGAGGCACCATGAAGAGATTTTTTTAAATCCATTTGAATGATAGCTTTATTAAAAAATAAAATACTTTATACATTTTTTTTTTATCAGATAAGAACTTCTTTGCTTACTTGGTGTGTGTATCAGACAACTTTCTCTCACCACCCTACCTACATCCCCAAGTTTTGTGTAAATTGGTGTGGTTGTGTTAAAGTTATCGCTACTTTTGTGATTAAACAAAAAAAAATATTAGACCAGGAAAAACGAAAATCATGAAGAAAATATTTTTGTTTTCTGTTGTTATAAAAATTCGAATTTTAGTGTTTCTCCAGGTGAGAATTAAAAGATACTTTAGAGGAAGATTTTTTGATCAATACGCTTTCAAGTCATGACAGACTATTATGATGAGCGTAAGAAACCAAAGACTACTCAATTATACGTTGACATAAATTACATTATACGCTGGCATTGAGTTTAATCAAATTGTTAGTCATATTTGAGAAAATCGAAAAAATATGAAAATCAATTATATCAAGTGTCAGATCCCAGGTTTTTTTTTTTTTTTTTTCGTACCCTCCAGTAAAGATTTTAATGGGTATTAGGTACGTTCATATAGGAGGTATGCTATATGTATAGCTGGGTGTGGGTTTGGCATTATAAGGTTAGGTGAGGGGTCCAATGAAGGTTGCAACTAGGTTGGCTTACGCTAGTGGATTATTGGAACGGGGAGGGGCCGTTCCGCTGGTTGAATGGTGAAAATTTAGACCTCAGACTTGAAGAGTCTAAGGCCTTCCCTCGTCGAGGACGTTGACTAAGGGAACCGTGCTCTGCCACCTCCCAGGTCTTGGTTGAGGGGCGATCTCTCTGAAAAGTGGGTTGCAGCAGGCTTTCAACCCATCAAAGAATTTGATGTGCCGTCGGCCTATATACTCCGGCACAGTGGGGAGTTGGGTCACATCCCAGGCATATACCCGCCTTAAATATATATTACAATTGGTAGGTGGTCTTAGAGAGTAGGAAACTCACACTGTTATGTAACTTTTTATTTATTGAGCATCGTGTTATGAAAGATTTTTCTCCTACACATAAACAAAAATAAAAATAAAAATACACTCAGGCCATTTTGCGAGACTACTTTGAGGAGACCTAAATACTTGTATTTCTGTCGAAAACTCGAATTCGAAAGTTTGCATGATCGCATTACTTTCTCTTCGCTAAGTGAAATTAAAAATTGTTGGATTTTTATTTTTATTTTTTTTTGCTTCAAAAATGATTCCGCACCGGGCCTCAATTTCTATTTCTCTATATTATTATTACCAATATTGTATACTTTAAAGGAATAAGTAATATGGAAATTATTTGAATATTGGGACTTTGAAACGAGATATCATAAAATTACAGTACAGAAATAAAAATCGTTCATGAGCGACTGTCGGTTAGGTAACTAAGTGTCAAATACAGAGATCTTGCGTAAGCTCATCTTGCTTTTCGTCTGAGGCGATGTTCCTGAAACTGTGCCTCCATTTCTTTTTATAAGTTGCCCGTTAGTCGGCAGGGAAATGACTGAAAGTACTAGACACTCTGGAGGCTTCATTTTACATGTCTATACTCACGGAGATGATGAAAAAAAAAATAGAAAATAAGTAAAATAAAAGTGGCGCATCTATTATTCCTATTTTTTTTAAATTACTTTTTCTACTGAACCTTTGAAGGTGAGTTATCGCAGAAACAAATTCAGCGCGAGGCCGGACATTGGACTGAGATTGCTGGTTAGTTGACTTAAGCTGAGTGATTTTAATATAAAAAAGTGATGAGGGCTCATAGCCTTTCTCAGGGGCTATGATCGTTTCGAATTTTATTTATTTTGAATATTGAATTCTCTGGATGAATTTTAGGATTAATATACTTCACATGCTCGAAAGATTCCTAGTTCAGGATCGGGCTATCAGTTTGTGTTTAGGCCAAGCGAATGTTTTGACCTTCAAAGCGGTTCTGAACTTGTCTTTGTGCTGGTCAGAACAAATGTACAAAGGACTTGGACTTTTACGGTCTGTCGCGCCATGGCTTATTTATTATTATTTATTTTAATTGTGTACCTGGAATAAAAATATATAGTTTTTATTTTTGTGGTCTTCTTTAAAGGTAATTTTAGGTTTTAAAGGTAAGTATTTGTTTTCATTTACTAATATTTAATCTAGGAAATAGTCAATATATAGTTGAGCTTGGTTTTAGGTTTGGGAATAGATACTCCTCGGACCTAAGCCACATAGTGAAGTTATCAAAGCCATTTCCACCCTTACCTTTAAAATTGGACTCTTTCGCTTGGACTCAAGATTTGTAAGATACATGTCACGTCTTTTCTTACAATGGCATATCCATGGCCACATACTGTATTTACCTTTTCCCAAGGTTATCTAGAATTCTCCTAAAATACCTGTTCCCACTTTTGTTTTTTCTTTTCTGGAAACTTATAGGAGGCAATGTTTCCATCCTTAAACTGTTACTCTATCCATACGTTTTCAATGTCTTGACCATACAAGAGTACTGCATATTTCCTCATTTCTCCTTTCAGATTGGGCTCTCAAAATATTTATTTATTAAAATTTTAATAAAATGAATAAAATCGAGGAAATAAAAGCGAGGTTGTAGGCGGGAAATGCTTGTTATTTTTCAATTTCAAAACTGCTTAGCTCACGCCTTTTATCCTAAAACTTAAAAATTAGAATTTACAAACGTATTATTCTTCCCACAGTTCTTCATGGATGCAAGATGTGGCCTTTTACACTAAGAGATGCACGGCGCTTTAAGGTTTTCGAACATAAAGTATTATATAAAATATTCGGACCGATAAAGGATGAGTTAACGGGAAAATTTAGAAGGCTACACAACACTGAATTAAGGGACCTACACCCGGTAAGTATAATTCAGGTTATAGCATTGCGGCTTATAAGATGGGCGTGGGGAGCTTAGCAACGAGCGGATCCCTAAAATGTTAATAAACACTGAACCGATAGATAAACATCCGAGAGGTAGGCCGAAAGGTAGGTGGGAGGGTTGCGTTAATACTGACTTAGTATCATTGGTTTTGGGTGGCGTCACTGGAAGGATGTATGTAGAGAGCGATTGATGGCATCGGCATCAAACCTTCAGGTTCAGTCTTTATTATTATTACTCAAAATTACAACTGTATAAAAAAAAAAAAAAAAAAAAAAAAAAAAAATAGAGCAAGTAAATTTGACAAATGTTTCAGAGAATACAAGATAATCTTGGGAAGAAACCACCCAATGGTGTTACTTCAATCATTGATTTAAATTAGATCAAAATTTAGCAATTCTCTTTTCAGATGCCTCAGAGAATTATCAGGGATTGTTATGGATGAGAGATTAAGAACTAATGGATTAGAATGGGTATGAATTTTGTAATGAAATGGCGTATGTCTATCCAAATCTGCAACGTATGGGATGTTGAGGTCCTTATGGATCAGTTTATTTGGGACGTAATAAGGGGCATCAAGGATTTTGGATTGTAAGGATTGTGTACTGGAGGAATTTGATGAAGGCCCAAGCTGAATTCTTCTAGGTCCAAATTGGTCTGATTATCTAAGTATTTTAGTTTATTGCTCAAAATATAGTAAGTAAATTAAAATAAGTATAAGTAATGTATTTTTCCTTTGACCACAAAAACAAGATCTTTTTACTTATGAAATAAATGAGACTTCTATCCTCTTCTATTCTAACATACCTCTAATAACAACTGCTTTAAACCATGTTATGGAGGTTATAAAACAGATATAAAATACACTTTCCCATCCATTCTACATCCTCCCCCCCCCCGCCTCTGACCTTCGATTCAATGTTATTTATTTTCGGCGAAAATACGACAAAAAAGGCCATTATTATTTATATATAGTAATTTGAAAAGTAATTAAATACTAAAGTATTTAAAATTAAAAAAAATGTTTGATAAGTGTTTTCTCAAAATAATACTTAGTCTTACTTTTATATGTTTGACTTTTTACTAGGTAATTCATACAACTCTTTGTATTGTTTAATTTGACACATGGGTTTGGTTTATCTCTTATCAAATCATTACCCGGATTTTTTTTTTTACTTTTCTGATGATATTTGCATGTCTGGGAATAAATTGTTTTTTGTTAATAAGAAATTTCTTTTAAACATGATGAGCTTCTAATGAGCTGGTTATTTTCTAACTGACAAACTATTAGTAAAAGAAAATCAGCAATAGTAATTGTTGGGAAGAGGGGCGAATACTTATTCGCTCGCAACCTCTACCCGCTAGTTAAAGTAGAGTCGCCGAACTTACCTTTGATTTGTTTAATACTGGATTCGTACACCACCAGCCGAAATGGTCCCTCTCCACTCTCTGTTTGGCCTCAGTTATACTACCAGTGTATACCCGCCTTCAGCGGACATTGTAATTA
>NW_027109100.1:1563230-1570617 GCF_000696795.3 Halyomorpha halys
TGTATTATATATTATTGTATTTTGCATTTAAATGAAAACAAAGAGGCTTTGAAAATAAATAAAAAAACTGAATTCGTAAAGCACTCCATACAGGGTAATTTTCTTTAATAAATGTAATGGAAATTAACAAAGAAATAACAAATGAAAACTATATTCAAGATTTACAGAAATAACTAAAGTATACTAAGGTTTCTTACGCGAATGCGAATTGCTTTCATACGGTGCTATGTTGCGTGCAAAAAATGCATGTTTTCGATGTTTTCGTTCCAGCCTATACTTCTACTCTTCCCTCTGCGATAACACTATGACATTGTTCTGCGACAATACTCTGTGGCAGTAAACATGTATGGCAATGTGAACACCAAGACCAGCGATTATACACCATCTATTTTTAAGCGTAAATTCAGTGTCTTTCTTATTACTTAAACTAATTTAAAATAATGACTAAACCAAATTAAAAACTAATGAAAATAAAATATTTCTCTTTCAATTCTTAACAATAATAGTAAGAAAATAATCTATCATTTAATGGAAATAAAAAAAAATATTTTTGTGAAATAGTGAGTTGTTCCTGGTTCAATTTTGTATTCCATGATGGGAGTTTCCTTATAGAGTTGTTACTAATACTTTATAGGATGGTATAATGAGATAGTGCTGGGGCTAATTGATATTCTATTAGAGCCCTATGCACACAGCCACCACCTCAAATAGCCTACGGATTAGGTTCTCCCAAGTTGGCCGCTTGATAAAGTCACTCCGGCCGGCTTTAGGATCTCAGGCTTAGAAATTCATGCTAGAAGTGTTCTCTGCCCACCGAGCTCCGGAATTAGAGTCCTGTATAATATAGTGGTCAGGAGCCAAGTGCCTCTTCTAACATCTCTTGCTTCAAAGTATTTAACAGTTAATAAGGTATTTTATTTTACATCTATTCCATATTTATATCATCTCATTTATTTCTTACATTCATCAAAATATGATACGCGGCTAAGTCAATTATTATCAGTAATATATTTATAAGATTTTATTTTAATTAAATAGGAAACTTACAAGTACATAATTTTTCGACATAGTCCGCTTGCTTTTCAACGCACTTGGTCCATCGTTGTACAAGTTTCATGATGCCCTCATAAAATAAAGTTTTCGGTTTGGCTACGTCCTGGCTCGTATGCACCGCTTCTCTCTGCTTTGTCCGAGGTAAATCCACGGCACCTTAATGCCTCTTTGAGTGGACCAAAAAAGTCAGAATGGCCATGATCGGGACTATATGGAGGATGAACCAGTACTTCAAAATTGAGTGAACAGAAAATTGTTTTCCCCACCCAGCCTCATAAATCGGGTATCCAATTCAAATCACCTCCTTGCACAACCGTTGGTCTAGTAAAAGTACTTCTCTACAAAGTACTGAATCCCTGACCCTTCATGGGTTGTAGCGGTACAGATTTTAATTATTTTTTTAAAATAAACTTTTCTACAATTGTATAAAATCAATTAATTCTATTTTTAATTATTTAGTTAAAAACAGCCCAACTGATACACAAGTTGTTTAACATAATATTGTTTATTTGCCTAATCTGCCTCTATTGTTAGGCGAGTCACAAATTTTTAATATACAACAATAAAATTTGGTCAATGACTTAAAAATTCATAATTTGAATACGATTTTTATTTTATGTAATCTAATATTATTCAATTGCAAGGATGTTTATCCTTGTGAATTATCACGTGAAATAATAATTTTGCTATTGTAATACTGTGCATTAATTTGTAGAAAAATAAAATAGCTAAACCGTTGGAGCATTAAAGATAATAGCCTGATTATATAATTTTTGAAAGGATTGGAGATTAAAATCGATTGGGACAGGACTCCCACGCCCCAGCTAGACACCTGCCCCCCACTAACGAGGTAACAGAGCAGCTCATCTAATTACACAACTAATTGCAATTGGGATCCTATTTGGCGATCAAGCCTCTTTGACGCTATTCCTTTGTCTTTCAGCTTCTCTTTTATCCGGCCCCATTTGCTTGTTATGAATTAATAACTAACGGAGACTATACACCCCATAATCAACAGTTAAAAAAAATAATGTAACTGTTATATCAACCATGCAAGACCCACCAGGCCGATCTGGTGCTAAATATAAAAAATAATAGCCAACGTTTGTCTTTATTATTCTAACAACAACGGCTTACCTCCAGATTTTTATAAATAGCAAATAAAACAGATCGTAACGTCCGTTAGTTGCAATACACTTCTTGTGGAACATGTATCCAGAAAATGGGGAATTCTATCAGCATGTGTTATACATTAATGATTGTCGAAATACAAGTTATCATGTTCTCTAAAAGATTACCGTCCATATTTAAAAATTCATAGTTATTAATGGTACTACAATCCCATGGACTCAGTCGGTCAATTATTTGGGCTTAGAACTAGACAAATCTTTGGCATTTTCTAAAAATATACGAAACATATTCAATAGAGATTAAAAAATCATCAGCGAATTGACCTGACCCCACACTTAATGGAAATTCAGTATTATAACCGAAGAACAAACTGATTCTATACAAAACAGTAATACACCCAATAGTAAAATATTCCGCTCATGTCTGGAGCTATACATCTAACTCTAACTACAGGAAATTAAAGGTCATTAAAAACATATCTATAGGGATAGTTAAAAACTATCCTCGGTACATCAGAACTCAAAGAATGTTGTCTGACTTACAGCTACTAACAACTAAACCGTACACATACTAATACAAACTGTTACTGCCATATTCGACAACACGTTTATACAAATACTAGGAGACTACCACAAGACATCACAATAAGATACACTCACAAACGTACCAAACACCTACTAATAAGCAATACGTGAATATTGTTCCTGCATTGTACAAAACCTATTTATTGTGGATACTTTATTTTTTAACCAAGTGTATTAATTGTTTAATTGTTCATTATTTATAATTTATATTTATTGATTATAATGACTTTTTTCCCCTCTCCATAGCACTGGAAAATCTGTAAGAAAATCAAATTTAAGTCACCTCATTGTATCATGCAAAAATTATTTAGATTTAAACTTATAGCAGTTAACAATCATAGTCTTATGGCAAACTGTCGAGAGTAATCAATAAAAAAAAAAAAAAATAAATAAAATTGAAAAAAAATTATTGTTGAACATGTATAAAGAAAATTGAATGTATTGGAAGGTGTAGAATGTTTTGCTAGATTGTTGAAAGATTGAAACTGATTAAAATTACTGTTGGATGGATAAATGAAAATATATTTCAAATGATTACACATTGGTTTATTATTTAAATTAATTAATTATTATATAAAAAAAAGCAAAAGCACTTAAGGGTAAAACTTCCAAAGAGATCAGAAATAATAAGAGAAGCACTTCAGATCCCCTCAATGAAGTCAGTGATTCAACTCCGATGGTATGGACACGTTTGTGTGAACGAGAGTGCCAAGAAAATTTATGGAGGCAAGGCCGACTGGCAGAAGACCACGAGGCAGACTTAGAAGGAGCTATATGGAGCATATCCAACGACTAGGTCTGGAAAAAAAAAAAAACGCTGGTTCAGTTGAAGATGCTTGCCATAGACCGGGATGTATGGACCAATAGTACAAGAGAGGAGAAAAAAGGCAGTTATCTCACCCCAATTTTTGATTACTTTAATGAAAACTATGTATAATTACTAGCCAAAATTGATGAGTCTGCCAAGTATAGGTAGGGGCTGTAAAAAATAGCGGCTGTTTCAAAGCATAAAAAAAAGCTCGGATATCATTCGGAGCTCTATATCTTAAAAAGTAGGAACAACACAAGAAAACCTAAGAGAACGTCATTTAAAGAATAGTAAATTTGCTAAAATGTGAGTTCTAATAGAGTTATTTACGTTAAATATGTTTCGAGATATAGCTTTTTAAAAAGCAACGTTTCAGAAAAATGTTGTATGGGACGTACTGAAAGATCAGTAGTTAGTGAATTTATTTTGAAAAATTTATATCTCGAAAACCATTTAACGTACAGGTGCCTATTAGCACGCAAATTAAAGCTAGTTTAATGAGCTATAAAGTAGTTTATGATGTTTATACTCACAGGAGCAATAGTTTACATCAAATTTGCTAAAATGAATTGATTTATAGTTTTTCGGACAAATTTTCATTTGCCATATTCATATTCATATGTGAATATCATAAAATCTACTACCCCTGCGAAGATAAGTGTCGTAAACTACTTTATAGAAAGTTAAATTTCCTTTATTTTGAGTGTTGGCAGACATATGTGCGTCTTATAGATCTAGAGATATATTTATTCAAATATCCAACATTTTATACGAACAACTAGAAATTAACATTTTGTGAGTTTATTTTGTCAAATATCATAAAAACTACAACTCCTACAAACATTAACATTATTAACTATTTTGTAATAAATCTAACTAGCTTTAATCTGAGCGCTGGCAGACATCTGTACGTCTAATGGTTTCTGAAATGAAGTTTTTCATTAATCAGACTTATTGACGAACAACTATAAATCAATTTATTTTAGCAAATATCATGAAAACTACTATTTCTATGAAGGTAAAGGTCAGAAACTTTTCTATAGTCCATTAAACTAGTTTTAATTTGAGTGCTAATAGACATCTGTACGTCACATATATTTCCTGAGATATAGATTTCTCAAAATAAATTAACTAACTACTAATCTTTCAGTAGATTTTAAAGAAATTTTGCTTTTTAAAAAGCTATATCTCGAGAACTATTTGACGTAAATAGCTCTTTTAGGGCTAATATTTCAGTAAATTTACTCTTCTTTTAATAATGTTCTCTTAGAATTTCTAATGTTGTTGGTAGTTTTTTAAATATAGAGCTCCGAATGAAAAATTAGTGTTTTTTTAAGGTTTTGAAACAGCCGCCATTTTTTATTCCCCGTACCTATACTTGGTAGACTCATCAATTTTGACTAGTAATTATACCTAGTTTTCATTTAAGTAATCAAAAATTAGGGTGAGATAACTGCCTTATTTTCTTCTCGGCGCTTGTACTACAAGTGGCTAGAGACTCCTCTACGCTGAAAGCCACTTAAGGAGGATGAGATAGAGGAAGATGAATTAATTATTATATTAGTAGAGATTATCTATTTTATTTTAATATTACACATTCTATAAATGTCACACACACCTCCAGTTCATTTTATGAGATTTTTTATTTTGGCACACGAGACCTCATAATGCGTATTTCCGTTGAAAACTCGAATACCACCTCCCCCTTTCTATATATTTTTAGAGACATTTTAATGGAATCTTTCAAAAAGATAATTTATTAAGTTATATATATTTGAATGCTTAGGTGAAAATATGAGTAGATCCTATGAAGTTTTCTTTTGACTAAAAAATACCATTAAAATTTAATTTTACCTTACTCCATACTTTATTTTTATTCTTGATTAATTACTAGGATGAGAATTTTTGTCATACGGTAAATTTTGATAAGAAAAAAACTACATATGAAATATTTTCATCTAAGTATTCAAATATATATTGTGAATAAATTTTCTAGGGATTAATCAAGAATAAAGATTATTTAAATCAGTAGAAGATGGTTGGGTGTGCGATCGGTGGAAAAGACAAATAAGAATTCCAGACCGTTATGAGAGCTAAGAGCAAAAAACAAGATAACAACCATAATGATTAAAATGAAATTAAAAAAAAAAATTAGGAAATAACAAGATAACAGGTAATGTAGATATATAAGGAGTATTGAAAAATGTACAGTGTAATGTTAGGAGATGATGAAGAACAGTATGAGAGTATAGTAATAATAAACTTATGAATGAAAGAAAAAGAAAATAATTCACACATGAAAATATAGTAAGTAAATAAAAAATGAAAATTATTTGAAATTGAATTTGCATAAAGAAAAAAAGTAAATGTGATTAATTAAATATGTGAGTAAAATAACAGAATTAAAGAAGTATTACTTCTTTATTGATAATTTTTAATATGCTCATACTGTTTTTTACCTTATCATAATATTATCCCATTAACCTATATTATCTGTTATCTTATTATTTTCTTTTAATCATTGTAATTGTTATCTTGTTTTTTGTTCTTAGCCCTGAAATTATGAAATAAAATAAGGTTTACTTATTTGTGTTCTTTACTGCCAACCATCTCCTCCTCATAATATATCCACTGTCAATAATTAATCATTATCAAAAGTGTATTAAGATGTTTTGAATTTCTTTTAGGTGAATAGAATGTGTTTTGTATAAGTTTGATTTGCTTTACCCTACGTGTATATTCACAACTATTTTATTCTTGGGTTGGAGAGAAGGTAGTATAGGTTAAGTAGTATAGGTTAAGGAAGGGGGCCTATCATTGTCCGGACTGGACCCCAAATAAGAAGAGCGTGGACCAGTGATAAGAATGATAAGGCTATTTCCAGTGAAGGGGAGAGGGGGTAGGGAAGACGTGGGCGAGGGGGGATATAGGCGTGACGTCATTCCCCGCCACCCCGCCAGTCGGCAGCGACCTTCTGGAGGGAGCGTCTCTCTCGGATAAGGTGGGTCCTTTCGGTTGTGTGTGTGTCTGTTCGTGTCTGTCTGTCTGTAGCCTTGATGATACTTCTCCCTCGTCAAAGGAGATGAATGAGGGAGTAAAGGTCACTGCGATAACATTAATATCGACTATCATAGTTGGATTTGTAATAAACCTATATGGTATTTTTATGAAAACTCCTCAGTCTTACTTTCATAAACTCCTTCTTAATCTTTTCCTAGATCTTTTATCACCAACGTATAGAGGCTCTCGCCTAATCTTCAGGATCAACAATTCTATCAGCAGTTACATTGACATTTTGATATATATCAATTATTCTATCTTTCGTCTTAAATTAAAATATTTTATAATGTACACTAGGTACTTACAAATATTTTATAATGTACGCTCAGTATGAACTTAAATTTAAGGAAAAATATAGAAATATAGATAGAAATCAAAATGACAATGTAAATACTGATAAGATTGTGGTTCTATTTTTTATTTCGAACCCAGAGAATAAATATTTTCCATTTTTTCTTTATAGATAGAATAGAACTTCATATTTTTCCAGTTCATCAATGTATTTTAAAAAAAATATGGTTCTCAAAATAAAACTTATCCATTCGTTGTTGTTCTTGTAAAATAAAAAAGGAATGCATTGTTTCATGCATCTACGGTAGAGAGGGTGATATGGATTCAGTACAACTTATTATTTATTACTGTTTATTTTAATTTTGTAATTATAAAGGAGCTTTAAAGAAAAATTATTTCGTTTATTTCAAAAATAAATTTTATAATATATAGCTTTTTAAAAAGCAACGTTTCAGAAAAA
>NW_027109100.1:1570683-1586601 GCF_000696795.3 Halyomorpha halys
ATTTTTTTTTAATTTAAAGTAAAAATGATTTAAGTAGTAGTTGTTAGCAATACCCTATTTTTTTTATTCGAACCCTGAAAATCGAGGATATCGACTTCATATTTTTCCCAATTCATCAATGTATTTTAAAAAATATAGTTCTCAAAATAGTATTTCATTATTTGATGTTCTTGTAAACTGTAAAAGATATTTATTGTCTAATCTACAGTAGAAGGAGTGACATGGATGTAATACTACGTTTTATGGTTAATTTTGTTTTCGTGATTACTAAAGGACTTTATATTGAAATAATTTTGTTGGTTTGAAAAATAATTACTAATTTTTGTTTATTTAAAGAAATATATATTTTTTAAGAAAGTATGATTTAAAATGAAACTGCAATTATTTATTATCTAATGATTATAATAATTATTTAATTTATAAGAAGCCTAATTACAAAAAAAGTTTACCTAATACACGTATGATTTTTTGTCAAATCTTTAAAGAGGAGAAAACAATTACCCATTCTGGTAATTGGGATAAAATGGACTTATTTTCCAGGCCATTGTCAGCTATCGGTTTACCTTACATTCTGAATTATGAAATCGAAATAAAAGTTAAAAAATAACAATCATGTAACTAGATACTTTCTTCTTAAATTACACAACGTTTTCTTAATTAATATAAAATGATAAAAAATAAAGCATGATAATTTTCTTTTAAAAATAATTAATGATTACATAAAAAAAAAAAAAGTAGTTACATTTATCATTATTATTAAATTTGAAATAGAAAGCTCATTGACACTACGACATTTAAGAAATGTATATATAAATATTTCTATATAAATGTTCAAATATATTATTTACCTAGAAACCTTTCTTCATCAAATCTCGTCAAAAAATAAAAAGTGACGTGAGTTTGTACCATTCATCACAACCTAACCACCCACGTTTCAGCCCACCTCTCATTTATTTACTCTTTGATGTTCACACGGCCCATTCATAATATTTAAAGGATGCAGGTCACGCATTTCGTTTTGTATAACCTTCCTCCAATTCCTACAATTGGTTTTACATTCGTAAGAAAAATAATCACACAAATTATTTCTTTTAAGTTCTCGAATATTTGACACCACCCAAATAATTTTTGCGAAAGTGAAATAAAAAACATCAGCGATTTTAGCTCCTTAAACTGAAATATTCAATCTCTCCTTACAAATTGTGTACACAGCCAATTTTTGAGAAAAATGGTTCTAATCTTATACGACTATTTTTTTATGGTTTTGTTTCTTTTGTATATAGATTGAGCTAGTCGGTATTTTTGTCCTAAAAAATTTCCTGCTAGAATTTTCAATATAAATAAATATTTGATTCAGCGCGAAAAAAACGTTTACATAAATATGAGATGGCATGAAGCTTTATGCATGATTTTTAATTTTTCAATTAATTTTTTCTACTCGATATATTATATTCTAGTACATATATAATAATTTAATCTTTAAAACTTATTTTGTTATTTCCTGAAAGGGTAGGATTTGACAGTACGGGATTTCATAATTTTGCCTCCTTTATTATATTACGAAACTTTTTCAAATCAGTCGAATTATAATCGAAATGTATAATAAAAGTAAACATAAAACAAATAAAAACACGTTTTGATAGTTAAGTCAACAGGTACTTGGGGGCAGGGGTACAACCACAGGCTTCACATTTGACCCGCCTCTTTGAAATAAAAGAAGGATACATTTTCGAAATGCGAAAGAGCTGCATGCAAAAAAATTTGTAAGCAGAGGCCCAAGACATGCAGGCTTGATCAATTAATCACTTAATCTACAATGTTTAATGCTCCTTGGACGCATGAAGAAATTTTAAAACAATTATAGTCATTTTAGTTACCGTCCACTAATTCTATGGACCGCTCTTTTTCCTAAACTACCGAAATTTCGATTTAGGGATTTTATGTTTATATTATTATAAATGTTTTATGTACTTAGTTGATAGTTGTTAGTGAATGAGAAGAGTGTCGGATAAAATCTTCCTTGAACGAAATTCAAAATTTCCAAGTTTTCAATGTATTATTAATTTATTCTATCATAAAATAATTAATAAATTCAACGAATAACAGACTTATGAATACAAATTTCGATGAGTTCCAAAATGAAAAAAGATTTAGTACATAATGTATTTCATAATTCTGGGTTTCAGTCTATGAAACGAATTTGAAGATCTATCTTCTAGTGCTACTGCACCTTTAATTTCAGGTAATCGGGAATGGAATTTGTTAAAAGTTGTTTTAATGAAATCATCCATTAATTCTACTAACAGTTCGCGAAGATTCTCGGGAACTTGTTTTAAAATGCTTGTATTTTTTTATGTTACGGAAAGGATGCTGTACCGCAGACTTCACAACGGAGCATCTGTCATGGTCTTAATATTTTTTAATTGATAAGAATGGTTGTTAACATAGTAACAACCATAAAAGTTGGTGTTAACGTGGGAGGCCAAAAACCAGACGGATAGCCAGAATGAACAAAGATGTGAAAGAGCTGCATGCAAAAAATTTGTAAGCTGAGGCTCAAGACATGCAAGCGTGGAGAGGCTGGTTCTACTGGCCAAAGGTCTACAAGGCCTGTAGACAACAAAAAAAGAATTTCTTTGAAGAGTAATAATTATAACTATACATATTATCTTATTTAAATTTCAAGAATTTCTCTACTTAACATTATTGCTGTCCGCCTCTCTATATAATTAATAATAACAGTATTGTGGAGTAGAAATAATGTTCTGAGAAAATATAATGTTGTTCCTTCAAGACATTGCAGTCATTTTTAGAAATTTGAAACTCAAATAATAGCGGTAAAATTTCAAAATCCTCATGTTGATGATAAATACAATGATGATGGGAAGTTGGAATTTATGCTGGATTTCCACCCGGTGCATTTAATAGTCAGTCCTTATAAAAGAAACATATGCAGTTCAGTGAAGAAATAAAGTCAACACTGTGTTTTTTTTTTTGCGCACGGTTCTCTTTCAACAAGTTGAAAGTTGTTTTCTTTGTTTTGGATTATGAATTGCATATCAAATATTTTGTAGATAACGCTTAACTTTCTTTTGATTTATTTTAAAGAAATAAATGGAGTATTCTTCATTTATTTGTTCTTAAATCATATCGTTTTATTTATTATTTAAAAAGGAATATAAAGTATTTGTAATTAATGATTAATTCCCCTCTGATTTATTAAAAAAAAATAGCAAACATTCCTCAATTATTTTTTCTTAAGTCATCTCAGTTCGTGAACTCTGAAGTTAAAATCAAATAACCTTGAACAAAAAAAAAAAAACTTTTCAATATTATATGTAAAAAGTCAATATTATATGTAATATTTTTTTAAAATTAATGAACAATAAAAAATAAAAATAAATTTATTTTATTTACAATTGTTGTAACAAACAACAAATAGTTAAATAAATAAGAAATCCAGTAGAGTGTCCTGAAAAGCAATGTCTCACGCAAGTTGATAAATAATAAATCATACTAAGTTAATAAATATGAGATATGTTTAAAAAAGAAACAAGCGCACATATTTTTTTTTTAAACTAAAAATATGGTAATTTAAAATTGGATATTAATTTAGTTCAAGAAATAAAAAAAATTCCCCATATATGAATAAAATACCCCTTAATTTATATAATTTTTAACAGTAATATATGTACAATTTTTAAATATTCATTGCAAAAATTATGTTAAATTAGATATATTTAGTTTTGGTAAAAAAACGTACTTAATGTGGGTAATAAGGTTTTTTTTCTTTAATATTTTTCATAAATATTTAATAAAAAATAAATAAATCCCACTAAAAAAATCAATAAACAACCATTTTTTATTTCGTACCCCCCTGACGATAAGTAATTGAATACATACATACAGGTAGGTACGTGTATATCTGGTACTTTGTAATAAACAACCAAAATAAAGTTATTTATGATACAATAATTTCTTAGAATAAAGTAAACGGGTAAAAACTTCAAATCAATATTATGCACAGTGACTTTTATTCATGCAATAGTTTTTTTTAATTAATGAACCCTACAAAATAAAAATAAATGTGTGCTAATGTACAATTTTTAAATATTCATTGCAAGAATTATGTTAAATTAGATATATTTAGTTTTGGTGAAGAATACTTCTATATTGAAATTAAAAACTATTAAGATTATAAATGTAAAAGTTTGCTGAACAATTTAGAATGACACTTATGTTATCCAAATAATATTTAAAAAAATACATTGTTTTCAAACGAAAGAAAGACTAAAATTTATATGACTAATAATTTTAGCAAGCAGGTTGCTTAGGAATATGGCGCCTAACAAAGACTCATTTTTTTCGTGTGTCTTTTGACTACTTCCTTGTTTTAAAAATATTGGAACAACAGTGAGCGACATGAATGGACAGTTATATAACTTTTGATTCAGGTTACCATAGGACGGAGGGTAGTGTTCGCTGAAGACAATAGATAAAATGGCCCGTTGCAAGGCCAACTTTTATAACACCGTCGAGAAAGTTTAGAGTACAGAGGAAGTCCAGTAGTTGGCTTAAAGTTACCAGGAAATTATAGCATTTCTCGCTTTTAGGATATGATGCCGTTATTACATTAAATAAATTATTAATTATACCAAATTCATTACCTGTTAACCGTCTATCATCAGCAGAAATAATAACGACAAAATATTATCCAGGCATATATATCTAAACATTATTCAGGCATATATATCTAAACATTTCTCATGCTTTTTGTCCTTTAAAGGGATGCCTGGGAAAATGCACAGTGTGAATTTGATCCTAAGCGTTTTTGAATCTTACTGAACTGTTTATTTTTCTTTATTTTTGACCATATAATACAGCCTCAGGGATTCGGACGAAGTTAAAATTTATTGCCCCATCATGATTTCAATAACAATAATAATAATAAAGTAAGGGACGGCTTGTTTATTTGTGGCTTAATTTTTTGTCGAAATGGACATCTTCAATAATATAATAAAATTTTGAGTTGGAGTGTTTTTTTCATAATTGATAATTTGTGTTTACTTAAAGAAATGTATATATTTTAAGAAAGTGAGGTTTAAAATTAAATCTGCAACTATTTATTATGTTTTGTCAGATCGTTGAAGAGGAGAAAATGATTATCCATTTTATTGATTGTCATTAAATCAGAATGTTTTTCTTAACACGTTATACAAATTTAAAATTGCTATAGACCACTGCCAGCTAGAGGTTTACTTTACATTCTAAATTATTAAAATCTAAATAAAAGTTGAAAAAATAACAATCATGTAACTCGATTGTGATCAGTGTATTGTTTGTGATAAGCTAGTTATATATCTTATCTTGAGGTATAGAGTGGAAAATACCTGAATTAATTTTTACTTCATCTACTGGAGAACTAATAAAGAACCGACGGCTAAGGCAGACCCAGTTATTACGCTAACAGCGAGGAAGCAGTATTAAATTAATAGAACAAGTTATGCATAGGCTCTATAATATCTTCAACAATTTTTTATCAAGAAAACAGTTAACTTTATTGTATAAAATAACAAACAAAATAGCGAAAAACAGTGTTTTACTTAACAAAAGTAGTCAGGTATGTTTACCATTTCGTATGGAAGTATTACGTTTTGTGGGCGGAAAGATATGATAAGTTCAATTATGGAAAAAAATAATAATAGTCCAATTAAGTAGGCTTGGTTTAGACTTGCATAAAAAAAATATTAATTTTTACAAAAGAGTAGATTATATAAATCAAAATTAATAATGTATTAAGGGACCATTAAGTGTTAAGAAGACTGTATTCAATTGTGCATTTTTAATGAGTCATCTAATTAATACTACTATTAGGTTGCTATTATATATTCATTTAAAAAAAAAATAACCATGTACTAAAATAGTAGCCACTTAGAATTAGTTTATGCCTTAGCCTAAAACAGTATTTGTAAATAACTCTTAAACTGATTTAAAAAGTTATTTACGAATTCCGAGTATTTTTGAAGCATGAGCCACAATACTTTTTCCTTGAGAGTGAATCTGCATCTTTATTTAACATGGATTTCCTGTGATAAATTTGTAATGATTGTAAGATATACTTTTAGGTTTATGACGAATTTATTAACTCATATTTACTGACACCTATCTATGTTTTACCAATTTCTTCTTATGCTTCCTTCGTCGGTCGAAAGTCTATTTATATATAGGTTGCTCTGTTGAATTTTGGGATTCCTCTTTTGTCATTGCGAACTTAAAATTGAAAATAAAATCCACTTGGAGCACATATTTTGTATGTTTTCCCCCGTTAATTATATATTCTTACATTGTTTTGAAACTAACCATTTACTGTTCGTGTAAGAACTGTATTAAAGAAATGGAGTTTTAAAAACTTAGTATAGCTACACTTAATTTATTAAACTGTTGTGAGAGTGAATATAATACATGAGCTCTTGGATATCATGCCTTCAGTTAACTTTCAAATTTTCAATAATGGACTCTCATAATCGATCTGAAAAACAAACTGAACCACTACCTCAGAAATTTAGGATTGATGTTCCAACATATGAATAATCTAAAAATCAGATCACCATCCTTGAGTTTTCTTCTAGACTACTGGGACGTTTTTTGAACTCAGACAACATAGAAGCCACCGCACGATTATCCACCAAAATCGTGATTTATCTTGGTAGAGAAAAAAATACAAAGTGATTTAGAATTATAAAAAAAACACCTTCGCCTTGTATTTCTCATGATAACTCACGATACAAGGAAAAATTAACGAACATATAAAATGTCTATCAGTTTGGCCTGTGGTACCGAAAGATGTCAAGTATTTGATAGTAATTTCAAAATATTCTTTAGTGTTGTAAATTTAAATTTAAATATTTTTTTTTCAATTTTAATAGCTCCTTATTTAATAGAAGTAATACGGCATTCTTTTTTATTAGATTTGGTGCCCAAGACACGGATAACCTCAGGATGATTTTCAGTCCTGACGTTACTAGCCATAATTTTTTTTTCGAAATGGCAGCTGATTAGAAGTTTTATGCGACCATAATTTCCATTTATGATGATAGAGAAACAATATAAAGTTATATTACATCATCAATTACAACATCGCCTTAAAAAAAAGAGGGACAAAAAACCTTGTGTGGCTTTGTGGCCGGCCTATAATACTGCCTAATTTTTACTTTCACTTACCCATGTATGGATAGAAAAAAATTTGGATTGTGAACGGCTTGAACGATTTTCATTATATTCGGTTTATCAAGGAACAATCCAGCGATCTTTGATATTAGCTAGGTGTTGTTTTCATTGAAATTATCTGACAGGGTTCAAATTATCATGAGGAAGTTTCAAAATATCTTTTTTTTTAAAAATAATTAACCATTAATAATATAAATTATCCAAATAGTCTCAACCTTCTTTATTAAAACTTATTACAAGTCCAACGTTTCGTCCGATCCAGTTATCCTTAAGGACAATCTAATAAAATAACAGCTTTAATTTTTAACAGTAACAAAACTTCATTAATTATATTTTGCATAAGATCTCTGCATAATGCTGGTTTAAATATCTTGTGTCAAAGTTACTTTATAATGAATATAGTTGAATTTTTAGATAATTATTTGTAACTAAATTTTATAAAATTTTCAATTGCAAAATAAAATAGATAAAAATGTGGTGTGATATAAAACGGTAATAAAACCAACCTGAGTTGTGGATGGTTATGTGATAGTATTGTGATATGGTAACCCATTGACAGTTGATCCCGTGACAGTCACGGGCAGAGCTTCAAAATAGAAAACACATACCATTAGCTATAAAAACTAAAAAATTGAAAAGTGAGGACAAAATAGCCTTCCAGGACGGAAAAATCTGCATTCTAAAATGGAAAGATAAGAAGGCTGTTGTGAAATTATCAACAATTCACAACGCGGTTATGATAATAGTACAGAAAAACAATGCGACCAAAATAGTTCCAAAGGTTGTATCCGATTACAATTTTACAACGAGAGGATTAGACAAGGTCGACCAGAATCTACGATTTTACTCCAAAACAAGATGCAGAGGCAAAAAATACTATCATAAAATTTTTATACATCTTCTTGACCAAACCATATCAAATGCATATATATTGCATAAAAAGAAAGGCAGGTTTATGACCCATTGACATTAACTGATAGATAAACTAATAGCAAAATACCACAAGGAAGTACCAAGTCCGAGCAAAGATGGTAGACCTTCTTATACTCCAGCACCGCTTCGATTGATATTAAGGTATTTT
Organism: Halyomorpha halys; assembly: GCF_000696795.3. NCBI lineage: Eukaryota > Metazoa > Arthropoda > Insecta > Hemiptera > Pentatomidae > Halyomorpha > Halyomorpha halys. The sequence goes on from NW_027109100.1 coordinate 1,578,992, forward strand.
ATTGATATTATTCCACCAACTGCCAACAAGGCTAAACTGCCTAGACTTTTTGTAGGTGCTATTCGAAACGACAATGGAATAAGTGAGGAAAGAAACAAGATACTACTGCCAGGATTGTGATGTCAGCTATGTATCCTATGCTTTAAAATGAAAAAAACAAAACAACTAATGGTTGGTAGCAAAAGTTCATTCTTATCAGCCCTGATGAACCCCTACAAAGTGGGGCGAAACGTTGGTTAGCAATAAATAGTTTTTTCTTTACTATTTTGGTACCTTTATTGACCGCCACCCGGAGTATCTTTCTATAATATAATTGATAATGTTTTGACACTGTTAATAATTAGTAATTAAAGCTGTTAAGATTGTTCTTGAGGTGGGCCAGATCGGCTGAAACGTTGAACATTTAATGTGTTTTAATTAACAAGGTTGATACTGTTTGGATAATTTATGTTATTATTAATAAAATTACCAGTGTGGAATAAGATAATAAAAATATGTTTGTTTGTTTATTGGCACAACAGACCGTAGAAATCCAAAGCCTCGCGCGATGTACTTAAGAAATACATCGCGTGTTTCTTGAAGTGGTTTTCATAGGGTGTGTCTGTCTCTCCCACGCCTATTTTTGTGAGTGCCACCCATTAGCTGACGGGCCTCCCAAATGCCCGGGGGGAGGTTGTAAGTCAGTATTATATAGTTAGAAGCTTGAAAAAATTCCGGTTAGGGGGGGTCTTAGTTTGGTAAGTTAGTCCCCGAACTCACAATCTATGGATTGGCAGACAGGCGCTAGATAGACAAAGCTAGTTAGACAGCGCTCCACGCTGCTACCGTCAACCCCTAATAAAAAATATATATAAAAAAATTAACTGCCTCTTATTGTCAGCAGTAATAAACGGTGGATAACCATGAACTATGAAAGAATTGTGTAACTATCTAAAGGAGAAAATGGGTTAAATTCGACCAGCTAAGACAGCTGGAAAATCGGCAGTAGCTGAAAGCGCCTGATCTCTTCTGACCTTATGCTACTGTACATGGCTTAGTTATAGTTTGTTAAACTGTTGTATTCTAAGCAGAAATAAAGATGACTATCGTTTTCCAAACTTTAAAGAACACTTAAATACTTATTTTCATATCTTCACAAAAGAAAATCAGTCTAAGTTTTAAGTACATTTAATTTTGTCTATTAAAAGAAATAAATATCCTATTATTAGTAGTAATAAATAAAGGATGGAGATAATATCAGTGAAAATCATAATTAACGAAAAAAGTAAATAAAGTTTGTTTTTCCATAGTTGTTATGACTTTAGGTAGATTTTACTTTCATTTAATTGTATGTGAAATATATAGTAAGGTGGAGGATTATCATTAGGAATAATTAAGAAAATTATGTTGATCTGGTAAAGATGCTGTAGAGTTTCCGGTGTAGAGCAGGATTACTCAATTGTAGTATAAAGCCATAGATGCATGATAGTATCGATAGGAAAATAAAGATACCATTCACTCCTTCACAACCTGTTACAAGTATAGTGAAATTATTATAAAATATTTTTGGCAGCGGGCCTGCTCTGTAGAACGATTATTCAGTTTATTAAAAGGCTCTAATTGGAGTGCTCTTAGAAACTATGTTAGACAGGCTACACTGGAATGAGCTCAGTTGGTTAACATGTGAGGGTTCAATGCCTTACCACAGTTTGTTTCATATTGGATATTAATGTATTATTTCTTTCAACAAATGTTTTGTATTTTTTTTTTTTATAAATAAACACATTAAAAAAAATCAAAAAAACTTACTAGGATTAATTTCAACGCTAAGTAGAGTGATAAGTGGAAGTTAATACAGGCAACAGATATTTCTAGAAACAAATAGAATAATGAACCTATTTTTTTATTTCATTTTTTGGTTTAGAAATTTTTTTTTCATGATTGAACAGTTGTACAGAAATTATTTAGAAAAAATAGTACTGTTAAAATAGACCGAATTTCGCTTTATTGAGATGCGAAATCTTGATAGGAAGCAATTAGTTTTTTATAGCTGTCGGTTGGACCTGGCCGATCCCCGATCCTCCCACTGGAGTACGGAACTGCTGCCATGAGACCTCTATCTCAACAGCGTCGCGTTCCTCATTGGTCAGCAGTTGGCTTCCTACGGGAAATAAATTTTAAAACATGTTGTCCAGATGATACGTAATATTTGTGGGCTTTAATGTATTACAACATAAGGATTTTTTTCCAAATAGAAAATAGTTTATTTTTACATGTTATAAAGATTATAATTATTTAAACAAATATATGTTGGTTTCATCAATGATATTAATAAGACTACCTAGATGAAGTTCAAATCGCATTGGAGTATAATGGGATTCAATGGTTTACTTCCAAAATTGAAATTATATGATCATACTCAATAAGACAACAACTTGTAAAACATAGAATGTAAAAAATGTAGTATGTAATAAATTTAATGACATGAAGATGAGTAAAGTCCTGCCAAATTATATTGTGAAGGGTCAGGGCATTGTTCGTAATGTTTTCATTTTATTGGAGCAATATCATTATTGAAATGTAAATAAACTCTTGTCCAGTGTTATTATTGGGCAAAAAATGGTCTTATTTTTTAATACGAATAAAAAGATAATTAAATGATTGAAATTTATGCAAATCGGGAATAAAGAATAAGGAGTAAGGTGATTAAATTAGAATGATAGATTCTTACTGAAAATTAGATTATAAAACAGTTTTTTTCAATTTTCTATCAGGTTGCACCCAAATTGTAAAAAATTTGTTTCCAATTATTTGCGATATACCCATTGAGGACGAGTCAAATTAAAAAAAGTGCCCGATTTGAATTCGTCTTAATATACCATGTGCTATTAGAACCCATAATGAGGACCTCATTCGATTGGTAATTCCGGAGTTAGGAGGTATACTGAACAATAATTGGGAGAGGTTAGAAAATTATCAATACTCTCCAAAAGATGAAAGAATGCTACTTTTTTTATCTTCCAAAAATAGATTACAGTAATGATCCGGCGAAAATCAAATCAAAGTCCCAAAATATTTTGTGCATTTATTGTTGCTTACCCTGTATGGGATCAATATAGCATTCCAGTGATTTAAAAATGTGCCAAAAGAAAGTATAGATATTTCATTTAAATGATTGGCGCGTTCACGAATATTTTCAATTATAAAAAGGATAAAAATGTGATTCCCATTACTTTTATTCATTCTGAAAATGTGTGACAAGCCATTGAAGTTTCGATAGTTACTATCGACAGGAGAGGTTATCTCAATAGATCAATCATTAGGCCCCTAGCTTCCTTGAATATCAAGTGATCGGGGGAAAAAAATTCATTGTCTCAACCCTTGAGGAACATTCGAATTGTATTAGCTTCCTTCGAGGCATAGTAAATGCAATTCTTATCATTTCGAGAAAACCACTTTATTTTTTAAACCTAGTTGCAGTAGGGCACTTTTATTCCATTATTACTCCGTACTGACAAGCAGGGGGTTTATTTTGGTCGATATTTTATATTCAGGAGTGCGACAAAAAGTAAAAAAAGAACATAAATCCACATTATGGGCTGACTAAAATTCAATGTTGCACTGTTTTTTCAATGAACATTATTTATTTTTTTGCGCACTGATTTATTGTGTTATAAATATTGCAAGATGAATTATCGCCTTGTCACATCAGATCATGTTTCTTTGTTCCTAATAAAAATAAAGAAACTTGTATGTATGACTAAACCACTGAAAATCTATAATTGGATTCCTAGCTAGCTATTAGTTTACGGAGAACAAACTTAATAAAGTGGAATCCAAGCCTTTAGAACTGTTCAAAAATAGCTTGGATAAAATATTGTAAATGAATGTATAGACACTTCTCTGTGTTGTAAAACATAAAACAATCAAGTCAAGTTAGGTTACTATAAAAATGACTGAGGTATCTAATAAAATGCTATTGTCCTTGATAGCAGTTATCAGAACTTGACAAAAAAAAAAAAAATTGCTGAATATGAAAATATTTATTGAACCCGTGCCAATATAGTACCATCAGAAGTTAGTTAGGAAGTACTATTTCTCGAATAACGGTTGTACAAGGAGTTTGTTTGTTCATGATAACGCTCAACCGCTAGATTAAATTTAAAATTTAAATCAAACAGTGACAAATTAAATAACTAAACATAAGTTAAGACAAGCTTATTTATAAATCAATATAATACAATATTGTTTTAATGTTTTCATATAATAGCCTAGAAAAACATTTAATAATTGTATGTGAGGTGTGAATTTATAGTTAAGGAATGCTAATTTATAAATAATAATGTTGTATTAAAATTATTAAAAATGAATGAATAATAATAGCTGTTATTTAATAGATTGTGCCAGATTGGCCCAAACGTTGCACATTTAAAGTATTAATAAAGAGGGTTAAGACTTCATTGGATACAATGTATTTTATTTAAATAATAAAGATAAATAAAAAAATTATGAAAGGGATAATTACTTATAAATATTGTAATTTATAAAAATTAATGTCAGTAATTTTGAGCAAGCACCATGAATATAGAGAAAATACTCCGAAACGTTGAGACTTTTTACATTTATTTTTTATTTCTTAATTCTCTTTATATTATATTTTTGACTTTAAAATAGTATTTATAGCATTCCTAATTTGATCAGTGACATCACGGTTGAAAAATTATCTAAGTACTTATTATTACTCTTTTGCTCGATCCAACAAAACTAATTAGTGTACTATTTACATAGGAAAAAAGAAAAGTAAAACTGAAATTACTGTACTTAAAATGAATGTTTAAAATTATTCCAGTTTACTCTTTATTATTGAACTAATGCATTAGGAAATGCTTCAGTCGGTTAATAGTAATTTAAGATTCAAGGTACATTTAATGGACTCAAGAGATCACCCTCCGATGCATTCTCAATATAAACTTTTTTATTCATCATCAGATTGAGGCTCAATTATAAACATTATTAGAATAATAGGTTAGGCAATATTGATGGTTAATGAATCAATTTTTAAACGAATTCTCATGATATGATTCGGAAACTTTGAATATTTTTAGTTATATAAATGTGTCTGTGCTGCTTTTAGACGACATCAAAATCTCTATTGTTGACAACCAAACAATAAAATATTTCTATTATATATTCTATCCGATATTTATTTTCAGATTATTGAGATGATGCTTTCAAAGCGCTTTGGGAAGTTGTTCTTCCAAACTTCAAAAACTTAAAACTAACTCTAAGCTAATCAAATTTATATTTCTGAAAGCTTTTCAAGTTTTACTCCTTAACCTTACTTTGTTCGAAATTCGGTTCCTTTCTGAAGTGATTGAAGATTAAGAGCTTAATAAAATGGACCTAGTCTGTAAGTCTCAAATTTATTATTAATAAGAACTTTATAATTAGGTTAATGGGCGATTTGACAAGAGCAGTCATGGACCCATGGTTTATAAGTCTCAAATTTATTATAAACAAGAACTTTATAATTAGGTTAATGGGCGATTGGACAAGAGTGGTCATGAACCCTTGGCTTATCGATAATTAAGCTAAGTTAATGATTGAGGCGGTGACAAGAGAGAGAAACTAATTAAAATATGTATTATAAAGGAACAAATATTTCAATGAATGTGTTTCATCGTTTAATACACCTTGTTACACCAGCCTTTATGCTATAATTCTGTTTACTGTAGTCGTGAATCAACCCTGTGGTGACTGTAGACGACTGCAGTGGCGCTGGTTCATCTTTGGGATTTGGGCTCGACTTTTATCTCTATGGCAATCCCACGATATGAAAGCTTGATCCTCCAGTATTGTTGTAGAAAACCCAGCTTGTCGACTCGTTTGAGATTCACTGACTAATTTTTTAAAGAAAAAATAATATATTAAAAAATATTTAAACTCATTTAAGAAAAAATAATATAAAAAAATATATTAAAAAACATTTAAACTCATCAACTATCTTAAATTTAATGAGTTCAGAATCTCGGGATTGAAAAAAAAATTAAATAAATAAATATTTAAAAAGAAAATAAGTAAATAAAAAACAGACAATTATATTTCAGAAATATAACTTCTTTAAAAAAAAGAAACATCAAATAACAAACAATAAATCTACCATATACTGATTCAAATTTAATCAATACATCATAAATAATATAAATTTATATAAGAGAGGGAAACAATAAGAATCAAGTGCAAATAGAGTATCAGGTATAGAGAATAAAATCAAAAGAAGTGCATCACGCAAGTGCAGTATATTTATTAGATAATTAATCAAATAAAAAAAGCTACATAACTTCATAATTTACAAAAGGAGGTTTGAAATATATAGTTTATTTAACTTTATGTCTAAAATTTTTTTTATTTATTATTTTATTTTCTTTCATTTAATTATATCCATCTGTATTATCAGTGTCCCTAAGTGGGACAGAATGTATTATATACATAATAAAACTCTTCTGCGTGTGTCTGTGATCGGTATTGCGGGTACTGTAGGCATTAGCTCCATACCTCTATTAAGTCATCTGGGTCATTCCATGTCAACACGACAAACCTTTGGACCATACTACCTCAGTTTTTCAATCTGGCCATGAGTTCTATTAATAGCATCACTATAATAATTACTATAAACGAAGAGTTGAATTTATAAGAGTAGAGCTGTAGATTTTGATTTTTTCGCAATGAAGCCGTTTCCATCCCACATTTATATTTTATTCTTTGATTTACATCAATACGACATATTCAAGGGATAAATTTGATAATTTTAAAATATGTAATTTTTCAGAAAATTTAATCCTAAATTACTCAGTGTTATATGTCATATGAAAGAGCATAGAATATAATGTAAAATGACACCCTTTTCAGATATATGGAAAGTCCTATAGCACTTCCAAAACCTTTCTTCTGTTTTTTAGGTCATTTATGAGATCTATGAGCAGTATGATTCTATAATGAATGGACCTTTCTCAGTTAAATTTTGACATTTTTCCAAGTTAGTACCTATAGAACAACTTTGACAAATTTTAAGAAAATCTGAGAAAGTTAGATTCAAAAGTAGTGTTCAGTTGACAAAAAAATATGTATCGGGGGTACTGTTGAGTTTCTGCATTGTTTCCATTTTTTAGTCATATTTATATCTAATTTAATATTGAAGTGATAACCAATTATCCCATGATTATTAAGAAAAAGGGTGAAGGAATAACATTATTAAAAAATCATTATATTGGGAAAGAACCGGGAGAGAAAGAGGGAGAGGGAGATAGTGAGATTAAAATCGTCCTCAGGAAGGGGCTCTGGACTATTTATCCAATAAAAATTAATACTTGAAAGTACATGTTTTAGCAATTATAACTAATATTAATATTTTTTAACCGTATTTTCTTGAATAAGAAAGCAAGTATCATAATTTTTTTTTTTCCAAATTTAACTGTTTCATTGTGTTTATATATTATTAATTATTGATATTTATGATTATTTATTTGATTTTTAACTTATTACTGTCTGTTTATTTATTCATTCCTTTGTTTCTTGAAGAGGTGGAGTGCGTAAAAAATATTTAAGTCTTTTTTTAATTTTAAATCCTGCAC
>NW_027109100.1:1586677-1596199 GCF_000696795.3 Halyomorpha halys
TTAAAAAGTAAATATGTCACTTTAAAATATATTTATGTATATATTTTTTTTTTTTATAAGAAGTTTAGTTTTAGTGATAGACTAGAAAATAGAAATATGGGATAAGAGACAGATTGAAAGAGACACAGGGGAAGAGATTCAACGATGAAATTGCTATTTAATTGCAATAGTTTAGTTACGATATACTGTTAATGTTAGTTAGTTAGTAAAGGTGTAATAAAGAGAATAAAAAATGACATTAATTATATCGATGGCTTACTTCACAGTGGTGCTAAGTACATTTTCACTAACTTTACATTCAATACAATTAAAGGTTCTGTCTTTTAGAAAAATTACAACTTTTCAAGTAATTTTTTTACTAAATCTGTTCAGCTAAAAAGTTATTTGAAATGTTGTGATTATTTCATGTGTCAAAAATATTTATTTTCTTGTTCAGGTGCTTATTACCATTCTTAAAAAAAAAGTGAATGCTTAGGTAATTAATATATATTTATATATAATTAGTATATACCTGTATTTTAATATATTCTTATTCTTATTATATTAATTAATATATATATTTTATTGTTTTCACAGAGTCTAAATCAAACTCGTTTTCTATTCCTGTAACCATTTGTCAAAGTTAGAATTAAAGTTGATGACAGATTATGGTTCATTGAGAAGACTGTAGACATTTAATGATGTTTTGCCCCTGTGGCTCCATCTGCTGTAAGCATCACCAATCCCCTCAGTTCGCTAATGGCCTTTTAATCCCATTAGACGATCGTTCAATAAAGAGCTGTTCAATTCAATCCTGTTTTTGTCCCGGGGCCTATGTTAATCCCAATGGAAACTGATACCAGTTTGTCGGATATTACACGTTCTCTTCCAGGATAATAGTAGGTCGGTTTTTATACTAATGAATGATTCGGTTTTGTTACTCACTATATTCAAGAATAAAATGGAAATAAATTTGTTGATGAAATTGAATTGACAAAATGAAAATTTATTGGTTATTATAATGGATCCTAACAAATAATATATTATGATATTATTTCTAGATTAATTCATTACCTTTACAACAATTTGAGTTCGATTTTCAAATTATTAAACTGAAAAATGTTTACCGATAAAGGATAAGGCAGTAATATGGAACCGTTCCATATTTCTGTCCAAAGATTCTGCTCATAATATTTTTGATGACAGGAGATGTTCTTGATAACACCAAATTCCTCTCTCCCCGTCCCCTCCCACCAAGTTTTAATCGCCTACATGCACTTTTTGAGTCAATAGTCTTTCCAAATCGATTACTAATTTTGCTCGCATTTTTGTATTGACTACTAAGAACTGAGAGGTGAAGGCTATAATAAGTATTATAAGGTTATAATATAAGTAAGGCTAATGTGACTAGAGATTATTTTATTTTTATTATTATTTTATTTATTTATTTTTTCATCTACATTGTTTGATTATGTTCATTTTCTTTATCCTTCTGTTTGTATATATTTTAAGAGAGATTTTATTTATTTTTAGGTACTTTTTTCCATTTATTTATTTATTTTTTATTCTTATTTTATTTTATTTTAGTATGAATGTGATCATTCATCACTATTACCTATTGCTCACAACGGTGTGGCAGATTGTAATATCTATGAATAAATAAAGTTTTTGAATAAAAAAAATAATAGTATTATTTAAAATAATTAATTACACTAGTTACTTAAAATTATCTGTTGCATCAACAGGGTATTATTTAAATTAAACAATTATAGAACTAATTAAAACAAAAAAAACTAATAATATTCAGTAAATATACAGATAATTTATTAATAATAACAAAACAAAATTGTTTAAATAAAATTCGTAAAGCAATTAAGTTTACCACTGAGTTACTCACTGATAAGATTATGAGAAAGACATAATTTTTGACAGTAATAATATTACAGTAAAATTGGTCAACAACAAAATAATGGAAAATTACTAACATTAGGATAAACTAAAGTAATACGGTAATAATTTTATTTAATAAATAATTCATGAATGTTATTAAAAATAAAATTTACCATGCTTTAATAAGTATTTTTACAGAGTAATAAATAATTTATGATTTATCTCCTAGTATAAATAAATTGAAAAACAAAAAGTAATGAAAGAAGATAGTTATGTACTATTAAATTTATCAAAAAATTGTTTTTTTTTTCCAGGAAAAGTGATTTTTTTTCATATGAGGTGGGTAAACGAAAAGTGTACATATCAAAACTTTGACTTTTTTACTTAATAAGGAACTATGTTACACAAAAACTGAAAGATAATATTGAAAATTCTTACATAATTCAGTTCGAGAATCCAACTAAACCATAAATTTATAATCAAGTAAGTAAGTTAATACATATACATACCACATTTCGATCTTTTCTATTGGCCATTTTCTAATATTTTCCTCTTTACCCTAGTCATATTATTAAAATCAGTTTTCATTTGTACAACACCGGGATGTAATATTAAAGATTCATACTATTTAATTTTTCCCGCTGTTTTTAACTGAATAATTTTTTCTCGGGACTTTTATGTCTACAAATATAAAATATATATTGCTGTTCAAATAAAATAAACTATGAGATTTTTCATTCATATTAGGAATTAATTAATTATTTTTAAAACTAAATTAGAAAAAAAATTAAATTATTTTATTTTAAATCCCCAGATAAAGATAATGTGGATTGTCACATTTTTCTTTTACAACCATGCTCCACTTATGTCTACGTAGCTTACAACGAAAATTACATTGTCCCCGCAACAGAAGTCTACTGTGGCCCAAAAGTATTTTTCCTTAAACATTTTTGTTGATATGTAATGATTAAAAAAGGAAGTTAATTAAAAAAACACAAATGACCATAACTAAGTTGTTTATAATAAATAATTTTATTTAAATATTAAAATTGACAAATGTATAAAAAAAAACAACTAAATACGATAATTTCAAAACACATGATAATTTTATGAAGGGACCACGAAATGGTGGTACTTCAATCATCGCTTTAAATTAAAAGATCCCGCGACCATCTTCTTTTCACCCGCCTCGGAGTATTATCAGAGATTGTTAAGGATAAGAGATTAAGAACTAATGGTTTTGGATGGGTAAGGATTTTGGAATGAAATGACGTATATTCAGGAAAATGACGTATATTTCGGGCCTAATCTGCAATGAATGAGTTGTTGAAGTCTTTATAGATGGAGTTTATTTTTTACTTAATAAAGAGCATCAAGGATTTTATGAAGGAGTTTTGATTTTGAGGATTGGAAACGGGTAGAATTTGATGGATCGGTGGAGCTCAAAAGCTCCATTCCGTTTGTCTAAATAGGTCTGATTATCATAGTGTATAAGAGAGGTTTGTGGTAAACGGGAAGTTTAGAGTGTTTATATAGTAGGTGTTGTAGTAATCGGAATTTACGAGCAGTAATAAATAAATAATGAGTATAAATTTATATTTAAACCCATTAGAAAAAGTATATTCAATTAAAAACAAAAATCGGATTTGATATCACCACGTTCTCTATATATCATAGTTTTCATTGCTTCAATAGTTTTCACAATTATTTGCTCGTATGATTTCCGATTGAACAAAAGAAATTATGCAAAGTCCATGAGATTATTTAGTATATTAGTAAAACTTTAAACTTCTAGTAGTTTGTAATAGAATGCATTTTTGCAATGGATGAAATAGAAAAGTGAATAGATTGGGCGCAGAAGTAATACCCCGAGGAGAGGCCCTAAGCCTTTATTTGTCCTCCCTCGAGGAGAGATTACGATTGAACTGGTTCTTTAATTGCTTCCAGCTTGTTACCCTCATCTTATTGTCAGCTCTTGTCTCTCAAGATTAATATCCACAACCCTTAACGATTTTCCCAATTGGGCCTAAAATATTTAACTGTGGATGCATTGTTTTCTCCAATAGGGAGAAAATTAAAATCAAAGTAATCATCTAAATATACGCCCAGGTGGGTTGTGTCCGTAACAGCGGTCTCGATGTTAGTAATCAATTTCGTTACTTTCCTGTTCATTTATCCCAGTCTTTAATTTTATTTAATGTTTCTCCTATGTGTAAAATTTGTGTGCAATTTTGTCAGTTTAATTTGTGTATGGGAGCGCGGTGGTACCGTGGTAAGGCACGATGCTACTAACTCTGTTACACTGTAGTCGTGAGTCAACCCTGTGGATCCTGAGGTCCACCTAGCCTCATAAATTGGATACCCTTAATTGGGTAAAAATCTGACGTTCGAGCGTGATTCTGACCAAATGACCTTCTTACACAACCGTTGGTCTAGTACAGTACCCGCTTACAAAATACTGAACCCCTGACCATTAAGGGTTTTAGCGGTTCAGATTTTATTTTTTTTAATTTTTAATTTATGTATATCAAATCATCAATCGAACTTGTCTATAATCTTTCACGTTAGCTAAGTGAATGTTAATTTTATTATATTGTACATTCTTAATTTTACGTTGTGATATTCATACTTTTTGATTGTTTTATCAATCTTATAGGTTAATCGTGGAATTCAGTTTATTTTGAAGATTTTTGTCCTTAATTTATTCTTATCTTGATTTTTGCCTGATAATTCATCATTTCATAGATCCTTTTTTAAGACTGTAGTTATTTTTATTTTTCTTATTTATTATATTATTTACATTATTTTGTTTTCTGATTTCTCATTTTGTTTATAATTTTTTGAGTAATAATATATTGTATATTATAAAACTTTATTGTATTTATTTTCAGGAATTAATTTTCTCTTCTTTTTTTTTTTTTTTTTTTTTTACATTTGAACAACGTTTCGGGCTCCTCTGCCCATTATCCAGTTCTACAAATCTACAAATAAAAATATTTCCAATCAACGGTTAACAATTAACATATAGTTACAATTAACAAAGTTTATATAGCACCTTAATACAATTGTTTTACGTATTTACATACAACAATTCAATATTTAAGTACATATGCATACATACATATACATCATGTCACTAATTTATGACCATTTACTAATCTAAAAGGTTTCTTGGGATTGAGCCAAAATATCTAATTAATTGTTTATATTTTTCCTCACCTTATTAATAATATTAAGACATTTGTCATTTTAGATTAAAGATCATTTTTATATATTCTCAACAGAATATTAGTCCTATTTTTTTAATTAATCAGTTTCTTTTTTTATCTTTCATTTTTTGCGTTTTAAAACAATGTTTGCCTAAAACAGTTTCTTTCACTTTAAAAAATATTGTTTATTTCCAGTGATTATTTCTTTCTGTATGTTTTGCATTGATTTTAATTTGTCCCCGTACTAATTATTAATGATTTTAAAAATCTATTTTATTTATTAGGTCTACATAATGCTTCCCAATTCCTCCTGTATCAGTTTTGAAATTGACTACATCCTTTATATTTTCGGTTATTTATATAGATTCTATATATTATTTTCTAATTCTTGGAATTTAGTTGTAGCAGTGCAATTAATAATTTTATATTTATTTTATATATATATATATATATATATGTGTGTGTGTTTTTTATGTAAGGGGAAAGTATTATTGTCAAGCAAAAATTCGAATTTAGGTTTTCTACGGAAATGCACGTTTGAGTTGAGTTATTTACTACTCCAATAACCAATTATCGCAAACTGGTCTGTATGAATGAACACCATTGTTCAAAAACAATGCGAAGAAAATTCGTATGTAACTGAAATTGCATATTTAAGGCTGGTATATTCGTAGGATGTAACAGTAATTTTTCCAATGAAATCGACTCCCCGTGAGTGCCACTTTATTGAACCGATTTTATACATTTTCTCAAAAATTACTCTAATGATTTTGATTATAGTCAAAAATAGCTATATCATATCCTCCTTGAAATAGTTTGAGAGAGCTTAAATGCCAAATTTATCCATTTTGTTTAGCTTTCTTATTTATTATTAATCTCATATTCAAACATATTAAGACATTATTAGTGATATCTTCAATTGTAAATTTTAATATGTTATAATGACTGTTAAAATGTTTAGTTATTTTTTTTACTTTTGTTAATATTTAGTAAATCATCTATGTATTTATTTTTTCATTTATATTAGTTTATAGTAAATTTTCCTAAACTTTCTGTTATCAGGTGATTCATGTGTATTTCACTTATATTTGTGGACTTATTTCTACTGAGGTTTTCAAAAAATTCGAAAAAACAAAAGTTTGTTATTCAATCTTCCCACTTCTCAATAAGTGATGTCACTTTTCATTCTGTGCTTTTTCTCTCACACGAGTGTATAGAATTTATTGAAGTTTTAGGAAGGAGTTAATCCGTGTAATAGGATTGTCGGACATAGAGCCACAAATTCGAGAGAGGGTGCATGTGGGAGCGAGATAATTGACGGTGTTAGACAGGATCGGACATGTCAATCGGCGCTGAAGCCTATTCCTAGCGGGCGGCGCCCTGGCGCCCTCCAATGTCTAATCGGATTTGCATTTATATTGCCCTAGTGTAGGGGGTTTGTTAACGCCCGGGCGAGCAATCTTTTTACAGCTTCCCCTTTCTGCTACCTCATTACGTAAGTCCAAGAGCAGCTGCAGCCAGGGACACCAGGTGGTAGTTGTGACCAACTCTGTTTTCCGTGAAAAATAAAGTACTGGTGAATTCAATCTGATGTGTAAATCGCACTTAAGGGTAGCTTTTGAAAATGTTTAGTATTATTGATTTATTTTTAGTTAGATTTAGAGAAATTCTAATAAATATTTATATGAAGTATCTCTGTAGAACGTTTACTGTTTTAGCTTTTTTATAAGTTGTTCGGAATCCACTAGTTTGTAGAAAATATAGGTTAAAACCAAATACAACCATTCTCATCTATAAAACAATACTAAGGTCTATTACTGATGTACAGTTATAAAGTTTGGTGTGCAGCTTCCCTTTCGAAACGAAAATACTTACAGTCATTTCAAAACAAGGTCCTAAGAACAGGACTAGATGCCTCTTGGTTTATAAGAAATAGTCAATGGTATCTCAAAAAATAATTGGAATCAATATATGAATTCATAAAAAAATGTTTTACAAAATTTCATTCTCAGTTAAAGTTGCTGTGGCTTACAACGTAGAAATATCCAAGTCCATATCGAAAACTGATTTATTTATTTTTATTATTATACTTTATTGATTTTTTTAAATATAATTTTTGGAGTCAGTCAGTTATTTATTTTATTAATTCAATAAATATGAGATTTTTCGTTTTTTTTCATTCATTCTTCTATTGCTTAGTTATATCATTATTTATTATTCTCGTATTCTTATTTTTTTTAGAACATTATTATTATTTTAATTAATATTAATCAATAATTATAACATTGTAAATTATTAAAGGTGTCTTTTTTACAAGACTAAACTTCTGCAGGCCCATTTAGTAATAAGGAAATATAACAAAAATTGTTCTGAAACTTAATTCACTCGGCATCAGGAAATTGATTAACTGAATCTATCGAGAAATAGTTAAGTTTTCTTGGTTAATGAAAGCATGAATGGGTGTTACCTTAACACCTTTGATTTTCACTTTGAATTTCGAAGAAAAATATTTTGAAGCAAATAATTAGAAAATTAACAAAGGAACAAATAGTGGCGGAAAGAATGATCAAACTATTAGTTGAATTGCAAGATAGGAAAAAAAATGTTAGCGTGCTAATGGTGTTTCAGAACAAATAGAAGGCTTGCCTTGTGTTTTTTATAAAGGTCAGGATGACTATTTCGATTAATTTAGTCGTAGCCTTAAGGAATGAAAAGATTTTTAATTTTATTGAATCAGTTACTTAGGAACAACTTCCATCTGGACAAACGACTGGCATGGAATCCTCATACAAGACTGAAAAGACAGGAGGCTGCACGTCGATTCCAACTATTACATCATTTACTAGACAAACGGTCTAAATTGCCAATCTATTACAAAAGACTGATATATATGACTATTATAAGGCCTATCTGGACATACGGAGTTGAGCTTTGGGGCTTCACTAAACCATCTAATTCCTTCTGAATTCAATCTTTGCAGTCCAAAATCCTTCGTAAAATCCTTAATGCTCCTTACTTTGTCACGAATCAAGTTATCCATCAGGATCTCATTGCCTCATATGTTGCCGATTTGGCCAGAACCAGATACCAATCCATCCATGATAAACTTCCCAACCACCCAAATCCATTTGTTTCTAACCTGGCTTCTCCTTCATTATCTTATCATCTTCCTAGGCGTTTGAAAAGAGGATGGTCTCGAGATCTTCTCCTCTAGAAATATTGTTGGAGTTCTATCAATGGGCAGATTCTCCACATGTTTGTATCATGTCACTATGTCACCTACAGCAAATTTACTTGTATATATTTTTATTCAGTTGTAAATAACAATAAATAAATTATTAGAAAAAATTTTTTTTAATGAAAATGAACTTCATATTTATTCTATTTTTTTTCTCTCAAATTTCACTTAATAGCTTTGGTCACACACCATTTTTAAGAGGATACTTGAACCTAAAGATTCCGCTAAGGGTCTTAAATAAAAATTCGTTAAATATACATCAAATTCTATAAGATTGTGTTTGTTAAACGAATATTTTTGACAATATTTCACAAATGAGAAACAAAATTTTATACTTTTTAGGAAAAGTTGCTTAATGTTCCCTATCTTGGAAAATAACAGCTGTTTAGTTTCATAATGCAGCAAATGCTATCTTCTTTAAAAAAGATACTGCAAGCTATTCTATTAGGCCTTTTTGGAGTTTAACTTTTCTGTTCATACAAAAGCAAACCTTATCGTGTAAAGTCATTTTTTTTTTATAGTTATGTGGAAGGAATACAAATTTGCCAACTAGAACTCTGACACAGATGCCATATAAGACAGGGTCATTCAATTAAATTCAGAGATTATCGGTCAAATGCAGCGCAACATTTCTTGAATAGCAGACAAATATTTGAGGTAGAGGTCATGTTTGGTTCGAGAGCCCCACTTGTGCGGGGCAAGGGGCAAAGTGTAGCCAGTAAAGGACTTAGCAAATTAAACCGTCAAGTGTTCTTGGGCGATCTCAATGAAATTTGATGACTGTACCAGATATCGTTTTTCAAGATTGGTTTCCGCCCATATTAAATTAAATGTAACTATTTTAAAATTTTTCGCCATTTTTAAAAGTGTACGGCCCCTTATAGTTCGGCTAAATAATATTAACCTTGTCAATATCTAACCCTCACTATTTTACACATTTTTTAATCATCTTATTCTCTCTTCAGGTCAAAAATTAAAGCGCTAATTCTTAGTTTTATTTTTATCTTAGACGTTTCGGGGTTTTCCCCCTTTTAGGTGTCTAAAATTTAACAATATTTATTAAATAAGCTTTTCTACAATTGTATATGATCAATTAATTGCATTTCTAATTATTCAATTGAAAAAGTCAAAAGAAATAAATCTATATTTTATTATAATTGTTTTTCTTCCATACCTAAACGGCCACAGTATTTTTGTGTGATTCAC
>NW_027109100.1:1596297-1596897 GCF_000696795.3 Halyomorpha halys
CAACGAGATGGTAAAGCCCAAATTCCTTCCTTAAAAACTGTTGATTTTTACTGCAAAAATAAGTGGTCAGTTCGTGAATTAGGTTGTCACGGTCTTGAAAACATTTTTGTCTCAGATTGTTGTCGAGATCTCTGAATAGGTGATAATCAGTGGGTGACAGTATATATATATATATATATATTAAGCCCCTCAGTTAATTTGCAATTATTGAAATAATTCACCGAACTTCAGGGGATCAGTATCCTTCAAAAGTCTAAGATAAAATTAAAAAAAAAAAACTCAGGAATATTTTGTTTTAATTTTTAATCTGAAGGAAAAATAGGAGGATCACAAAATGATAATATTAATAATCATAATATAAGCATCTGAGTTGCAATTGAGTAAGAATATTATACTTTATTATTAAAAGAAAATTCAGGATTTCCAGCCTTGGTCCTATTCTTTATACAGTTTTCACAGCTGACATTCCAACCCATCCTAACACAATCCTCACCACGTATGCTGATGACACATGTTTATTGTCAGTGAACAATGATCCTTACATTGTATCCCAAACCCTCCAATCCACACATTTTTTAATCATCTTATTCTCTCTTCAGG
>NW_027109100.1:1602008-1606714 GCF_000696795.3 Halyomorpha halys
CATGTCACTATGTCACCTACAGCAAATTTACTTGTTGTATATATGTGTATACAGTTGTAAATATCAATAAATAAATTATTAAAAAAAAAAAAAGGATTTCCATTCCTTGATCACAGATTGACTAGCGTGAAAAATGTAAATTACCAATGTTGAAATGTTTTACTAAAACTATTGGAGTTATTAAAAAGAGAATTCTTGGAGAATTTTTAACAAAAGAAATTATAATTGAATATTTGTTTTCATAAAATATAAATGATAAAAGAATTTATAAATGATACATTTTTTTAGGAATGGTACTCATTGATTTTTTAAAAATTAGATTTGAAGAAATAGATATAGTGATTCAAATACTCGTTTCAACAATCCAACAGCCCTGAAGATTTTCAGTGTTGGTCGAAACGTTGACTGTTAATAAATAGTTCAATCTATTAATTATTTTCCTTTACTCCAAACCGGTCAATTTTCTTCTAATTCACATACGTTTATAGTACTACATTTATTATAAATACCAGGTCATTCAAAAAGTCCTGTCGTTTTTTTGGGGGAAATTATAAATAAATAAATATTTTCAAATAATCACCTTTATTCATCAAAATATCCACCGTTACAGTCGGTAACCTTCTCCCAACGAGATGGTAAAGCCCAAATTCCTTCCTTAAAAAACTGTTGATTTTTACTGCAAAAATAAGTGGTCAGTTCGTGAATTAGGTTGTCACGGTCTTGAAAACATTTTTGTCTCAGATTGTTGTCGAGATCTCTGAATAGGTGATAATCAGTGGGTGACAGGTCAGGGGAATATGGTGGGTGAGGCAAAACTTCCCAGCCTATTTCTGTCAATTTTTCCCTGGTCAATTTGGCGGTGTGTGGTCGTGCGTTGTCTTGAAGAAGCAAAGGTCTTCTTCTGTTGACTAAGCAGGGATCAAAAGTCTTAAGCTTGGATTGGCAATGGTCCAGTATATTGCAGTATACTTCTGCAGTGATGGTTTGCCCTTGATTCAGAATCTCAAAATGCACTATACCTTTGGCTGTCCAGAAAACAATGAGCAAAACTTTCTTTGGATGGAGATCTGGTTTTGGAAATTGTTTAGGTTTCTCATCTGCCGACAACCACTGATATGATCGTCTGAAGTTGTTGTACACCCATTTCTCATCACAGGTGATGATTCGATTCAAAAAGGGTTCGACTTTCAAGCGGGAAGTTAACGAAGATGCAGTTGTCAAGCGAACAAGCATATTGGCATCTGAAAGCTTATGAGGAATCCATTTATCCAGTTTTTTCACTTTTCCCAGTTCTTTAAGGTAATTCCAGGCAGTGGTGGCTGAGATATTAAGTTGAGAGGGTATCTCTGAACAACTTTGACGCGGATCCAACTCTACTACTCTTCGAACGTCCTCCTTATCAACTACAGTTGGTCGACCTGAGCGTGCCTCGTCTTCTAGTGTCTCGTCGCCTCCACGAAATTTTGAAAACCAAAATTGTGCCTTCCGCTCAGACAGCACATCTTCCCCAAACACGGAGCATATTTTTCTAGCAGTTTCGGCAGCTTTTGAGCCAAGTTTAAACTCATAGAGCAAAATCGACCGAATTTGAGTTTCAACTGGAATCATTTTAACTAGACAGTTGGATGGTGACTGCATTAAATTAATCCTCCTTAGCCTCCTATTCATAAAGTATAAACATTTGTGTTTACATGGATAAAAGTTGTATTGAAGGGAATTAATTAGCAAACACTCTAGAATCAAAATAAACAACGAACAAACGAAAAACGACAGGACTTTTTGAATGCCCTGGTATATTTTTCTTGTTTTTACCAATAGATTTACATACCATCTTAAGAAAAATAATTCAACATTTTTAAGTAAACAGTTACAAACAATCAAGTAATGTATAGATGTTTTCAAATAAGTAGAAAAGAAATAGATAACCATATGTTATTCATTATAGGGTGAATAACATTTTTTTTTTACAATTACCAGTTATAAAAAAAGAAACATGACAAAAATGTATCGAGTTTTATGTATGAATAAGTTACCAACAAGGGGAAGAGTATGATATATGAATATTCTTATTATTGTTTTATCCAATATGGAATTAAGAAAATGGTTATCAAAACTCAAAATCTACTAAGGGTAGTAAAACTCGTACTCGTTTTAATTCTCATGTACTTTACATTAGTTTTAAATATATGAAAGGTGATGTTTTCACATAGAAATTCTACTTAAAATTAACTCCAAAAAAAAGTAGTTTCCTAAAACAGAAAAATAACATTATGCAAGCCGTGTTAAAGTCAAGTGCGCGCCTTAAGAACCTCCAACAGTCTCTTATGCTGGAGCTCTTACAGCCTCCACAATCGTGCAGAGCCGATTAGTTTGATTGTTCCTTCATGGAAATTTGTTCATCTCTTGTAGCAATGGCTCCTCGAATCATTATTGCCTCTTCTTTGTTCCCTTCCGATTCGACGAGTTTGTGATACAGTTAGTACAAAGATAGCGGTTCGGGATTACATGGAGGCTGTTACCGGATCCTTCAATGTGTGCCAGTAATTGACTAAAGCTAAAACTTATTTTCAGTGCAGTTAACTCTTCATGATACTTTTTTAACGTAACATTTTACACACTTTGATATCCTTTTTCATGTCTCAGGTGCTCATTCAAAACCGAATTGCAACCTGTTCTTTGTAATAGTGATGATATATATATATTTATGCAGAATTAAATAAGTTATTAATTTATTTTATTTGGTGGCCAGATAAAGAGTTTTTGTTTTGATTATTTAACCTGTGGCTAATGGTTCAAAATATTTTGCACTATTTTTTTTCCAGGAAAAATAACTTCACTACTTCTTATCTCATTATTTTGCTTTCAAAACAACGTTACGTACACCTTTTCATCATCTAGACCAATCTACAAATTATTTTGTTAGAAAAACTTAGATCTTTTCAACTTTTACATTCTCTTTTAAATCATTTAATATTATTTAAATCATCATTATATTACATCTTGTATAATGATAACAATCATCATATGAACATTTTATATAATCAACTTAAATATTCCATTATTATGTTACCTTTTTATTTTACCTCATCTTATTTTAAACTATGATATGGAACGGCTGTTGTAAGAAAGGAGAAATGCCTTCGAGCAAAATCTCAAATCGAACGAAAGTAATTCTATCGTAGCTTTGACGGATACGATTAGTTTGCTCCTCAGCTAATTTTATACATGGTTGAATAACTTTGTAATCTGTTATGAGATGATTTATGACAGTACAGTTTTGAATTGTCTTTAACGGCTATTATTGACGAGGTACGTTCTCATCTTTCACGTATTAGAAACGGTACCGGTTCGAATCCGTCCTGGGTGAGTTGACTTTTATTTCGTGGTGGACCCACCGAATAAATCTAAGCTTTCACATTCTAGCTAGAATAGGTTAGTAACCTGCAGACTAATCCGTCTCTCCTGTTAAGTTGGAAAACACAAGTATGTTTAAATAAAAAGAATTAAAAAAACGTAAGATAGTGGAAAAGTATGAATTAAATCTTCAACATGTCACTTCTACGAAGTAGCCAAAGAAGATATTTCAGGTTATGGAGCTCAGTCGAAATATTTTATTTGAGCATATTCTTAAACTCAAACGGTGGAATTTTTCTCCCTGAAATGAAACATTTTGGGAATCCTTCTCTGGTAACGTTTTAAGAGATCTTTCTTTTGACCTTTAAATCTTTGCGTGGGCAACCAACCATAGTCTTATAAATGTGTGAGCTCTTCCTTCTTGTACATTGCTGCGAAGAGAGAAGCATTATCATTGAAGTATTATTCCATCTACAGTGTAAATAGATCTCAATCTCTTTGATTTATTGGTTGGCATTGTTAAATATAAAGTTAAAATCTAAAAGAGATGGATGTATTTTTGATTATGTTATTAATCTGCTTTAAAGTGTTTTTTAAACACCATTGAAGGTGTTTTCTGATTTTCCAATAGCTATTGGGCTATTTCCTGTGAAATATCCGATTTTATTATTTCAAAAATTGAAGTGAGGTTAGTGGACTTTTGTTGTTTACTACGTTTATGTGTACAGATTGTAATGTGCTGTTGCTCTTTTGGATAAGGTTTATTATCATTCCAATTGATTTTCGAGTATTTTTTTTTACTCGGTAGCCCAAGCTGCAAGAAACGAACGAACCATTTGTCTGTGGTTTGAAAACTTTTTGCTTGGTGACTCAGATTTGGACTACCAACTCAGAGGAAGATCTCCACCAGCAATAAAGGAGTATGAACTAAGGCTTACTTGGGAAGAAAACCCTAACCAAGTGGCAGCATAACTGTTTAAAACAGTTTCTAGACACTTAGAGATCATTGGTAAAGTAAGAAAGGAAGATTTATGGATACTTCATGAACTTGATGACCGGTAGCAGCTGAAACGTTATGGAACATGCGTTTACTGCTTATCAGGTAAAAACGAGCCTTTTCTATAAGGGATGATCGCCTGTGATGATAAGTTGATTTTATGTGGCTACAGGCATCGGTCAGGTCAATGGTTCCGGTCTATGGTCGGTCAGGTAAATATCGATGATAGACTGGCACACATACTAAAATATAATTTTCATCTAAAAACAAAAGAGGTTTCTGTGTGGTGGTCAATGGCAGGAACAATTAGTATTAGGTATAGCGGTATACTGTTAACAATTAGTATTAGGTATAG
>NW_027109100.1:1607234-1613463 GCF_000696795.3 Halyomorpha halys
GTTAACAATTAGTATTAGGTATAGCGGTATACTGTTAACAATTAGTATTAGGTATAGCGGTATACTGTTAACCACCGCCGGAATCAGCGATATGAAGGGACGTTCAAAGTGCTAGCATTAAGAGAGTTTCTATTCAAGAAATAACAGATCCTCAGTGAGCGAGACGTTCGGCACCTTCACATCCCTTTCAATCCAGGCAGCGTGAAATTAGCGTTTTTTCAGTTATAGTTTATGTTGATTCTTGGTATATTTTTGTAGTATAATTTTCTGTTGTTCTAAGTGTATAGCGTTCATGTAATTATAAATAAAAAGTAAATGTTGATGCATATATATGGAAAGTTACAGTTTATTTTTTGGTATTCTTTTGTTACCTTTAAAGAATCGTTCTTCATTATATTATTGCCAGGTGTTTATGTACTTTTGCTCTGTTTTATAATTATTATTTTAGTGAACCCAAAGTTCATTTCGCAACTGGGATGGGAGTTATAAGTGAGGTGTGTAAATAAGCACTATAAATAAACATCGTAATACAAAACCAACTCCGGTAAAACGTAAATAAAGTCAGTATTGATTAGGCATCCGTGGCTCTTACTTCGTTCCTATCTCGTTTTTTTTTTTAAATTATTGCTTTCCCAAGTATTTTAACTATGTTTAAAAAAAAAATCTTTGGAAACGTGAATTCAAATTTAAATATTAATTGAATCGTGGGACCAGGTTTTAAAAAAACTGGAGAGGGGATTTAAAATTTAATTAAATTTAGTTTATATTAAACACGTTTTGTTTTATTTCCATTATAGCGAAATTAAATCTTTTCATTTTCCTTCATAGTAAATTTATTTTAAATTATTTTAATTTATTTTTTATATTTCATATTTATAAAATAAACGTATTAAATGAAATATTATTGTGATCAAAAAAATTTATTCAATTCAGAATCACGCGTTTCCTGTTTTTAACGGAAAATAAACGTTTTAAGGTCTTCTGTGCGTAGGAATAAAAAAAATTGCAAAATGGTTTGTGTGTGTAGATGTTTGTGACCAGCCCAGCTTAGAAATGAAAAGTTATAACAATCTCAAAGTATATATTTAAGGCAAATACATGGGACGTTACAGCAACTTTTTAACTAAATTTATTTTCATGGAAGTAACACTTTATTATACACTTTTATCCATTTTCTAAAAAACAACTCCAATGATTTTGACTAAGCTAACTATATCAGTATATATTTAATAGGTCTTCAAAATCAATCTAGTTCTTGTCCTCATTGAGATAATCTGGGCTTAACTATCAAGTTTTCTAAAAGCTATGAAATGATTGCTAATTCACTCAAGGAGAAAATAAATTTTATTGTCTTTGCATGGCTGTTATGTCATACCTTGTAGGCTAATACCATAAATACCCATGGAAACGCTAAAACGTAGTGTGATAGTAGTTTTTTTTCTTAATTTATGTATGGGTATATAGTATGCGGTAGGATTTCCATTTAGGATTGTAAATTGGTTGTCGTGCTAGGATTAATTGAAGCTAAAAGTAGGGTGGTAAGTGAAAACTGTATTATGCGGACATTGCTACATCTTTGTTTCCTCTCTTTTTTTTAAAAAAAAGAGACTATCAGTGAATATGCGAACTGAACATGAAGAATGTGACGGAATACTCGGAGATTAATGCAGACTAATGCACTGCAGCACCTCTTTCTATCTCCATTTTACAGTTTCTGTAAACTTTTCTAGGTCTCTCATCCAATAATTCAGCCTTATAAGGGTGTTATCAGATATGAGGGTTCTTCCCATGCCTTGAATCAGTGAGTCATGTCCTTTTAATTCATGGAGAATTCATTTGTAGTTTTCGATTGTTGTTGGCATACGAATTTCAGAATGTAAAATAATATCATCAAGTTCTAAAAAAGACTTTGGTAATCCTGAAAATTTCCTTTTTCTTTTGCCTTTTAGGCTGCCCTATATATCTGTCAAGTGGACGTCCAAAAGGCTTAATAATTTCTTTCACAGTTTCAATTTTCCATGTCTTATAAAAGATATTTCCACAAAATATATATTATTTACTTATAATAAATATTAATTCTGTAAGAGAATATTATTCTGGTGACCAGAGACTTTTTTTAATGACTAATATTACTGTGAGCAATGTTGAAGTAGCTCGACTAGACTACTTGATGTCGCACCATCCTTTTAGAGATAAAATGAACCCTTTGTATAGAAGGGAACCTTTTAAAATTAATAAAAGGATTTTTAGGTTTGGTCGCTATATCTACCAAACGCAAAAATTAAAAAGGCTCTCTTCTCCATTTTTTTGTGCTACACATAATGAGAGGATCTATTCAAAACTCAAATTTCAATTAGATCCTTAATTAAAAATTATAACAAGGCATTTCTTGATATTTAAAAAAAAGGTTTGGAAGTTTTAAATTACATAGAAAATTTTAATCGAACCTTAATTAATTATTATATTATATATCGATAATTAATAATTAAATTAAATTAATTATATCGAAATTAATAAATATAGGCAAATAAATAAATTGTAAATAATTCTGAATATATAAGTTTTTATATCTATATGTTATCTATACCTGATACTGGTTAATAAATAACAAATACTATTAATCTCTCTATAAGGTGAATATATGTGCTTGAATTCCTCCTATTGTTCTGATCCGCTTTCTCCATTTCGTTTAATTTTCTGTTAATAACGAACCGATGATTAAATATTTGTTTAGGCCGACCCTCCAACTGTTCAGAGCCAGAAGTAAAACCATAGCCTAGGAACACCGCTGAATGTTCTCCAGGAAATTCGTGTGGATTCGACTCATTAAAGTGCTGTAGTCTCGAGTGGAATATCAGTTTAACAACGCCTTCGACCGCAAAGACACACAAGTTACCTCTAACGATAACAAGACAACCGACACCTTTCTGTAGGAGACACTTTTTTATTTTTAACGACGCCTTTTGTGTTTGAGCGTCAAAGAATACACCTGACACTCAGCCCTTAATTACACGATAATAGCGCAACGTTTTGCTTTTTAGGAGGGTTTTTGATAATAATTTAGCTTGTACATTGTTAAAGAGTTTCCTTCTTGGTCATTCTAGATTCTTCCTCCTGGGGCTATCCTTAGAGCTTTTAACTCGGGTCGCTCGAGCTCTCATATATTGAACCATTTATTATTGTTTAGTCATTAGTTCATTTTGTTGTAATAACTATTTATTAAACACAAACAAAAATGTAATATAACGGGAGATTGTAGCTAATTGCTCGTCATTATTGTGCTTACCTAATTCTAAATAACTGAATGCATCGGTCACATAGAGAATGATGTTCAATTATAATTACCGAGTGATTATTATATTTATGATTATTATATTTCTTTATTATTTTATTTGTGATAATAATCGACGTATACTTACCTAAATATGGTATATTTGATATGAGGAGTAAGTAGCCCAGAGGCAAAGCACTCTAATACTAACTCCTAGAACCTGGGTTCAGATCCGGCTGTGACAGATAATTATTTTCTGTTTCGCTGTAGCCGTTAGTCATCCCTGTGGGTTTTGAAGTCCTCCGGGAACCCCAACCAGCCTCATGAAGTGGATACCCTTAATTGGATAAAAATCTACTCGAGCGTGATTTTGACCAAATCAACTTGCACAACCGTTGGTCTAGCAACTGTACGTTCTTACTAAGTACTGAACCGTTAACCCTTCATGGGGTGTAGCGGTACAGATTTAGTTGTTTTTTTTTAATGGTATATTAACATGAATAGAATGCAAGTATTTCGATCATGAAAAATTTTGAATTCGAGTTTTCGTTGGAACTTTTGAGGTCTCCTGAGTCCAAATAACCAAATTTCGCAAAATGATTGTATGTGTTTATGAACGATTTAGCTCAAAATCAAAAAGTCGAAACTGAAATTATTTATTTAGGGCATGTGCTTGTCTAGTATATTAGTTAAGTAAAAATCAATTTACCGGAAGTGCCAGTTCTTGTTGTCGATTTTTCATATTTTTTTTAATCAAAAAGAGTTTAAACGATTTTGACTAAGTCGGTGTATCAATGTAAAGTCATACTGTCTTTAATAAAAGCTAGGTTTTATTCTCATTGAAGTAGTTCGTCAGGACTTTTTTCATAAAATCTTCTTCTGAAGTATCTTTAATTTTGTTTGTTTGAAGTCATTAACTATTTCTATTTGTTAATAGTAATGTAGAAAAGATAAACAGGAATGAATTTGATAATTTTTTTTTTTTAAATTATTAATAAATATTTTGCCTAGGTTGAAAATAGGAGCTGTGACGTGGACGTGTAATATATTGTTGGTATGCTGATGATTTTTGAAACATTTATATCTCACAAATTAAGTTAAATAAAGTAATAGAGTGTGACGAAAGACGCATGAAATCGTAGTCTTAATAATACTTAATCAGGCGGGTCCACGTGCTGTATGGTTTTTACCCAACCAGATAAGACATGAGAAGATGTGGCAATTAGAAATGGCCGAGAGGGTCCGATCTCCCCCGTTTTCGTTCCATAAAATTAAAGTGACATGCAGAAATAAAGTTGATATTAGTTTTTCTCATATGAAGACTTCTAAATACGAAATTTATAAGCAATAGAATTATAAAATTTGTTTCTTTGAAATTTTTGTCTTCTTGGGTAGTAAGTGAAAGTTGTGTGACTTTACTGCACCAGTTTTTTATTTTCAAAGTATGGCTTATTTACCGTAACTAAGTCGGACCTAAGTTTAGCATATGTGCATTAGATATGGACCAGACAGTTTCCTTGGTTTGCCTCTCCTATAATTATTTTTGTTGTGGTGAAAATTTCTTTTAATATCTTCTATTAAATTAAAAAAATTAAATTCCGATCTTACATATATCTAGCCGCTCATGGTTAAAACTATAGACAATGTGGTTGATTAATCAACTTGATGTTGCGGTGGACGTTCGCTTGGATTTTCTACTTGGGCTTCCTTGAAGTATAAGTGGCACTTAGCATGGCTCCAGGGACTACTTTGCCATTCCTTCCTCCTACACTCTCCCTTATAATTTGTTCCTATCTCACCGAAAGAAAATCATAATTCTTCTTAACTAATCTGCTCTGGGAGTTTCTCATGATTTTGTATTAATTCTATCTGTTCATGAAACTGATTATCCGAATAAAAACACATCACTACTGATATACTCATTCATTTAAACATTATGAATTTTATTGAAAAACATATCAGTGAAAATTAACTTCGTCTATTTTTGGCTAAAGGAATCTTTGGGGTGGTTCGTAATCGTATTCCCTCGTCAATAAAAATCTAGATTAAAACCTGATACAATAATCAACATCTTTATACAAATATCAAGGTAATTATTGCTGATGTACGGTTATTAATTGTAGGATGCAGTATCCTGTACAAAGCGAGAGATATTAGAATTATTTCAAACAAGGTCCTAGGAACCACAGTAGATGCCCCTTCGTTTATAAAAAATAGTCATTTCCTTAGCGACCTACAATTAGGAATAAATAGATGAATTCATCAAAAAACGTTACACAGAATTAGATTCTCAGTTACTAGCAGTTAAAGGTGTAATGGCTTACAACATAAGACATCCAACTTCATCTAGAAGAGTGAAACCCAGCATATTGCTAGACATCCTGTTATCAATTCTGTATTTATTTTTTCTATTATTATTTATTTATTTTGTTCTTTCTCAAGTTATGTTTTCAGTATATAAGTGAATTATTTATTTTATTAATTATATAAAAATTACATGTTTTAGTTGTTAATTTCAATTTTTTTATTTTTCAATTACTTTATTATAATTATTTTGATATTTAAAAAAAAAATTATTTTTATTTAAATTATTCAAATATTTGTATATTGACAAAACGGTCGAATCAGCCTTCCAGTCTTTACAGTTTCTGTCTATCCATCTGGGTTATGGTCTTCCATGTAGTCTCTTGTCTACTGGTCTCTACTGTTACTGGCATTCCACAACAATGAATGGCGCCCTGATGGATTGCTTCCAGCCACATGTCCCGCCCATCTTAACCTCACTGTCTTCATATTATGAGATGTTGACTGAGCAGCCTCTGCAAATAGTTAGTGTTAGTTCTTCCCTCTATGTGTTAAGGCTCTGATCCCAGTTCGCTTCTGTAATTTTACGGAGGACTTTCCGTTTAAAACCCTCGATTCTTTTTTCTAGGGTACCAGAATATCCTACTATATATA
>NW_027109101.1:0-3514 GCF_000696795.3 Halyomorpha halys
TTGAATTCAAATCTCCCGCCATGTGTGACGTCATCAAAATGCTGGCTTCTGATTGGCTGCTCAAATCCCTGTCCCAGCTCCCCCATACTCTCACTACTGCCGATGGTGCTGCTATCTAGCGGTCACCGTCTGAACTAACAACCCTGCACTCTGGTGGCAAGTCGAGGAACTCCCTCCACAAAAAAATGTCCCAGCTCCCCCATATTCTCACTACTTAAAGGTGGTGGTATATAAAAATTTAAATAAAATAATAAAGAGGATAACTGGAAATGGACATTTAGTGAATTTATTTTAGCAAAACTACAACTCCTTCGAAGATAGTCGACTGGTTTTTGAGATATATATTTCTAAATATAAATTCACTAACTACTGATTTTTCACTGCACTTTTTATGAAATGTTGCTTTTTAAAAAAGCTATATCTCGGACACTATTAAACGTAAATAGCTATAAAAGGGCTCAAATTTTAGCTTATTTACTTTACTTTAAATGATACTCTTTTAGGTTTGCTCATAGTGTTGGTAATTTTATAGATATAGAGCTCCGAATGAAAAATTAATTTTTTTTAACGTTTTGAAACAGCCACCATTTTTTATTCCTCCTACCTATACTTGGCAGACTCATCAATTTAGACTAGTAATTATGCATGGTTTCCATTAATGTAATAAAAAATTGGGGTGAAACAACTGACTTTATTTCTCCCTAGCTCTTTTACTATAACGAGGAAGATCTGCTGTGATATGCGGAATGGTAGGTCGAGCGCCTATATACACCACATATATAACCAAAAATCTAACAAAGTGGAGAAATATTTTTAACGATGTTAACTTCCAATAAAGTTATACATTAAACATATTAATTAAATGTAAACTACGAATTATCAAACATATCTATAGTAAATATTTAAAATAATTAATGAAAATCTTTGTTAACAAACTGAACAGTAGTTAATAAACCCTACATTTACTTATGTTGTCATTAATAAACTATAAACTTTCTGTTAATAAAGCCTATAGATCTTGCTAAGTAATATTTGTCAAATAATTTCTTCTGTCTGTCAAGAAATAATTGAACAGAAAAACTTTAACAGGAATTGAAAAAAAAAGAACTATTTGATGGAGTTAAAATTAAAAGGGATGGAATGTTTTCATTGGTTAGGGAAATCTAAATTAGTTTATGGGAAACAACTTATACTCTGGATATCGTTTTTAACGATCTGC
This sequence comes from Halyomorpha halys, assembly GCF_000696795.3. Taxonomy (NCBI): domain Eukaryota; kingdom Metazoa; phylum Arthropoda; class Insecta; order Hemiptera; family Pentatomidae; genus Halyomorpha; species Halyomorpha halys. Next base: position 1,220 of record NW_027109101.1, read on the forward strand.
GAGAGTCCAAGCATATTCCTTCATAAGGGGTATTCATGATGTTGTGTTAAATGTTATATGTTTTACCATGTTAAATGTTATAAATATAGGATTGTGAGCAGCCCTATTTGAAGTCATGTTAAACGTTAAATGCATAAGAGCCCCTAGCGGATTTTCTCAGCAACTTGTTGTATAAGCCTTTATGTTTATAACCTTCCTTCCAGACCCTCATGTTATTGTTTACTTCAGTTTTGATTTAAGTAATTAATTACAACATGCCTAGAGTGAGTGAAAAGTGGAATTTGTGTGAAAGTTTAGCTTATGAGTGTCTTATTGATCTTCAAACTTGTGAAGAAGAGAATGAAGATGAGCTAATTGACAACTGTATTGAAAGTCACAACAACTAATATGGCGGCGATCTCAACTGGTCTATTGTGTGACGTCATTCTCGATTTAACTTACCAAGTAACAGACTCTCAGCCATGTTAAATGTTATTTCGTTTTACCACGGCAAAAGAAGGCAATTTTTTTCGATTTAACACGAGTTTTTCCATTTAACACGCTTTAACATAGATCATGAATACCCCTATAACAGCCGATTGTGGTTATAACCAATCACTACACACATCATAAAAATGTGAAATAAATGTGTTTTAAATGAATTAATGCTACAAACACTAATAAATTGTTAATTTGGATGATGATAGCTTTATTTGACATCCAGTCATTATAACCGTGGTTGCTATTTAAATTAATATAAATTAATTAGTAAGGCTCTGAAAATATTTTTCACTCTAAGTGAAATATATAAGTCGTTATGTGCGATATCCAGTGAAGTACATTCTATACCACCATGGTTCTAAAAGCAAACTAAAAACAATATTTATCAAAATGGATTTAGTGAATGACACAATTTCTTCCTTATTAAACTATAATAGTTTATTTCATATCATACAGCAACGTTTCGGGAGATTTCCCTATCTTCAGGCTGCTAAAAAACAAATTCAACAAAACCATAAACATGTGCTTATAACAACATTAATATATCATATACACATTCAAAGAACTATTTATAAATTATTTACTTGATAACAAAAACCTATATATGACATATAATTTTCTCCTATTTGTCATACTTGCTAATATATTATAATATTAATGTCATTATTGAGTAAAACTTTCTAATAGTCATACATTATAGGAGAATAATTACCTTTCTGAAGGTTATCTTCCATTGTGATAACAACCATATAGACTATAAAATAATTTTCTCCTACCTCCTTTATCACAAAGATGAACAATAAAAGCTAAAATTAACAATTTTTCAAAAACTATTTCTATTCTATTTATTATATAACATTATTATATGTCATATATAGGTTTTTGTTATCAAGTAAATAATTTATAAATAGTTCTTTGAATGTGTATATGATATATTAATGTTGTTATAAGCACATGTTTATGGTTTTGTTGAAGAAGATGGCCTCGAATCCTTCTACTCTAGAAATATTATTGGAGTTCTATTTAGATTCTCCAGGAAACTACATTATGCCATTGTAATATAACTGGTTGTATATTTCTTTCTTTAATACAGTTGTAAATTTCTATAGATAAATAATAAAAAGATGCATAACGCATTTAAAATTTTAACGAATTGTAATGAGAAACGCATACTATTTTATTATCCAATGATAGTATTAATATAACATAATTCTGCTTAAAGCTGACTAATGAATACGCAGTTAATTTTTTACTCTTCTGAATAGTTAATAACGTTAATTTGATTCTGTGGTGACAATGTTGTTTTCCCCGAAAACAAAAAAAAATTCTACTCGTAAATAAGTGAACTTCACTAATATAAAACGATTAATTATATTTTGACTATACCTGCTATCCTGATACTTGGAGTCTGCGTTGACGAAGTAGGCCAGTTGTAGAGATGGCACCTTCTCGATGACACCATCCTCCGAGACGACAGGTCCTCCGAAGTACACCGGGAATATGTGAGCGTCCCAGGTCACGGGGTTGATCATGATGGGGAAGGTGAGGTTGAGGGCACCCGTGACCACGTCGTCCATGATCTTGTCCAAGTTGAGGATGTCGTTATCGAAGCACTCGCCCTCCCAACGGGCGCAGATCTCCCGGTAAGTATATACTTCCTGGTCCTCCCCGAAGGTGATGGAGGCGTTCCTTATGATCTCGTCCAGGATACGTAGTTCCCGCCATACCTCAACTGAGAGTAGGTCGTCTCCTTCTTTTGGCAAGATGATGACTCGTCCGAATCGACCTGAGAATCATAGAGTAAATTTTTAAAAG
>NW_027109101.1:3564-8445 GCF_000696795.3 Halyomorpha halys
TATATATATATATATTTTTTAAATATTATACTTAGCCTTTTCTGATATACTATCCCGACTAGGTTATTAATTTCAGTCTAATTTCCTATTTTTTTTTTTTTTTACTTTTCCATTAGTATTTAAAACATTTAATTACAGTTTAACTTTACACTATAATCACTCCCCTTTTGAATAGGCTCTAAAAAGTTTTGAAATTGTTGGATGTGAGCTTTAAATTTATATTTAAGATTGTCATTGGGTTGGCCGAAACGTTGGACATTTAAAGAAATAATAAAGAGTATTTTGAGACTTAACTAGGATACATTTATTTTATTTAAACAATAATAACCAGTCTCAAGAAAGTGAAAAGATTATAAATCGTATTTTATTTTATTTATTACTCTGTTCATTTTTATATAAATTTTCACATATTTACATCATTTTTAATCACACCATGTTTTTTTTTTATTTCATGTAATCTCATTCTCTAACTCTTTTACTTAACTTGGATACTAATTATTTTAATTAAACAACAAATCCAGTCTCCAAAAAGATTATGTACTAAGTGAGAACGTCAGAACTCCCATGTCCTGCCGTGTCACCCCAGTGAAGTCTTGAAATTCTGGCCGAAACGTTGGCATTAAAAAAAAATATTTTTACTTATTAGTGTTCTTCACTGACCGAACCTCCAACCTATTCTCATTTATTATTTTTAAGTTATACGAAATTCCTTGGGTAAAAATATGAATAAGCTAAATAATAGTAAATATATATTTGACAAAAATTTGAGAAAATGCTACTAGTGTGCGTGAATTTATTTATTGTTAATGAAGCGCAGAACAGAATCTTTGATTTTTTTTGGTTATTAATTTAATCAATTAGTAAGAATTATAGTTAATTAATTTAATTAATTAGTAAGAGCGCCGTTTCGCGCTAGCAATCAGTGAACCAAATTTCCAAACTTGACTATTTCATTTCGAACCAATGACCGAGACACACCGAAGCAGACGCGATTCGTTTTAGACTTAACATTTAGAGCTTTGTCAGCCAGGATTTCTACTCGAACCCTACCACTTAGCTAATTTTGAAGTGTATTACAAAATAGGAAAATCTGCAATCCTCAATGAAACATTACTAGAACGTTTTGTGAAATGTTCCGTCTAGAAGTTGAATAAAATGTAACTCATTTATTATTCTTTTGTTTGAAAGGAGTGGGTGATAGTTTAAAATTATATCTTTACAAGTAATATTCAGAAGTGAATAGTTGAGTAAAAAATTTATATAATATTGTTTTTATAATAATAAAAAAAATAAAGAATTTTTTACAATTCGGCATTTAAACCCTGTTATTCTATTTCAATGAGAATAAAACCTATCTGATACTAAATAACAAGAGAATAACAATTAATCTCTCATTGATTCACTGAGATTAATCAGAATCGTTCAATCAAAAGTTTCAGAAAAAATCGAAAAAATGTGAAAAATCGATTCTATAAATTGGCACTTCCAATAGATCGATTTTAGCGCAAAGGTTGCTGTCTCATCCCAAGTATTTACCCACCCCTCTAATTTCAGTTTCGTACATCTTTTCGTTTTGAACTGGGCTGTTCACAAACAAACCATTATGCTTGAAATGGTTTTCTCAACTCATATACATCATTTATTTCCTTCGAAAAGTTGAATTCGAAATTTTTCAAGATTTTAATAAATTACCTTACTATATATTCTATACATAGGTAAGTGAAAGTAAAAACTTATATTCTCAAGCTAAATGTCTAAAGAGATCAGCGTGATCAGAGTGAATGCCCAACATGACTAATCTTAATGTTAGTCTAGCATCAATCCCTTCACTTTTTATAAAATCTTATCAAAAAAGTAAAATAAGCTAATTATACTATAGTCATTAACATATTGTATAATACAAAATCGTATACTACTTACTACAATAGATCCATATTTATGTTATATATTCATTAATTTATAGTATCTAATCTTACCAGAGATTAATATTGTTTAAAAAAATAAATAAATAAAAAATAATGATAAAATATTTATTATACTAAAAACCACTGACCTAAGATAGAGTTATCCAATAACAAAATAAAAAAATTAATAAAGAAATAAATTTTCGCAATTGCATTGTTCCATATCAACGGTTTCAATTATATCCTTTATTCTGTCGCATGAAATCTTGGTCAAATGATCAGCAGTCATCCATTTCATGGTGAAAGCTTCGGATCTGGTCGTGGGAAAAGTTTTGTTTGTTGTTGCTTTACTAAAATATTTTTAGATATCGTAATTCCGATGATTAAAATTGTTTATTTAGCAAATATTAAAAAAATTAATGTAATAATTGATATTTTCCATTTAAAAAATATATTTTTACATTTTACTAACTTGCCAATTTTTAATATTTTTTTAATTTCACAACGAATCAAAGTTATAAAAATATATTTTCAATGAAACATTCCTTTACACATTCATAATAATGTGTAGATAGTTGACCGTAGATTAATAAGTTGAGAAGGTGGGGGGGGGAAGAGAGGTGTGATCAGCAAAGAAGCACAAATAAACATAAAATCATTAATTCGTGCCGACGTTTCAACCTGAGTTTTAGGTCTTCATCAGGCCTATAAAACAAAAAGAGATTTATGAATTTTATGTTTTTCTGAATGATCGTTGTTATCTTTTTTTATGTTTCATAGCCCTGATGAAGACCTGAAACTAAGGTCGAAACGTCGGCATGCCGACCATCTCCACTCATATACACTTTCAGATTACGATATAAGTTTTTTTGCTTCTTACTATTTTCACTATTGAACACTCCAGCTTCAAAACCAGGACCATCCAAATTTAGAAAATTTTGAGGAAAGCAAAAAAATTTTCCCATTGACATAATAATCAGTTTTGAGAAATTTTTGTTATTTGTAACGAAGGAACTAACCTCCATGATTATTTCACGATAGTTTCAATACATGATCAACTGATGGATTATAGTACATTATGAACAATTGGTAAATTTTATCTTCAGTTTAAATAAATACATAGTAGCCAAGCCTTAAAAACTGCATTTAAGAAGATAAATTTATTTCAATCATAATGCGAGGTAATAGCATTACGGCAAATGAAAAAAGTGAGTAAAGTTGACAAATACACCATATTTCTAATTTTTTACAATATTATTATTCAGTCCATTGCATTGAAAATTGTGGTTAATCACCTAGTTTGTTTCAAAACCAGCTCAATGCAAATTTATAAAATTTTCAGAAAAGCGTATTTGACATACAATCAGTTTTGAGAAATTTCTGTAATTTGTATCGAAGGAACTAACGTTCGTGATTATTTCACAATAGTTATAATACTTCAGTAATTTTAGCTTTCTGGGAATTTACATTTAAATTTTGGATGGAGCTGGTTTTGAATCAGACTGGGTGACTAGCCACCATTTTCAATGCTCTGTCCTAAATAATAATATTGGAAAAATCAGAAATATAGTTTTAATAGTAAAAAAGGATACCAATTTTTTTCTGAGAAAAAGTGAACGATAAAAGTGGAAAAAACAAAGTCAGTTCAAGACAATGTTATATAAATAATAATTATATAATGGGATAAAGTGAAGATATAGAAAAGTCATTTAAAGATTACGATGTTGATGAATAACAAAAATAAAATTAAAAATTATTATAATAAATTGAAGGAAAGAAAAGATACAAAAAATCAATCGAGATTGATACGTAAAATTCCCTGTTTACATTGTTCAGGTATATATAGGTGAAACTAAGCAATTGTTGGGTGTTACAACGTAACACAGTAATAGTATCAAATACAAGGAGAAGGACCCCAATAAAACAACACTAGTGCAGTAAACCAACAGAAAGTCGACTTTGATAATACAATAATTTTACATAAAGAAAATAATATGTTCAGAAGAAAAATACTTGAGTCAATTGATCGCTGGAAATGAACTTGTCAACACTGCAGCTAAACAAGCACTTGCTCTTTCAGTTCAGGACGCGGCCATTCTGACACCCCAAGAAATAAGTCTTCCGATGAAAAATGAAATATCATCTAGTTGGGAAGACATGTGGAATGAAAGTCCGCCAAGCAAATTAAAAACTATTGAAAAAACGATTAAACCATGGACCACATCAAACCGTTCCAATCGCAGGGAGGAGGTAGCTATTGCCAGATTGAGAATAGGTCATACGAGTTTAACTAATAGATATCTGATCAGTAAGCAGCCACCGCCAAAATGTCAATACTGCAACAGTGTACTAACGATCAGTCACATATTTGAGAAATGTCATTTTTATTCCGCGAACTTGAGTAGATTGGGAGTAGGACCGAGTGTATCGGATGCTCTGAATGATGACCAGAAGAAAGTGGAAATGGTCTTAGTTTTCTTAAAAAGAAATGGCCTTTTGAATAAGATTTAAACCAGAAAATCTGTTATACGTAATAAAAAATACCAAAAGAAGTAACTATTTAAATTTTTTTTCGTAATTATTTAAAGAGAAAAATAAAGTGAAATAGGATTATAAATATAAATGAAATAGAATTATAAAGCCCGAAACATGGGCGTTGATGACCTAAGAGTTTTACGCCCTAAAGCCACTGACAACAACAACTTGAGTCAATTTATATAACAGAGAATATCAATTATGCAGTGAATTTTAAAAAGTTTATATATTTTATGTCATTAATTACAATTACTTTTGATATAAATTTTAATAATAGAATAAATTAAAATTTAAACCAAAATTCAATTCGAAATAAATCAATTATAAGCCTGACCTGAGTGTATGAAAGGTTAAAAATAGTTTGTTGATATGATAGTTAATAGTGTTAAGTTGATCTAAAATTAAAAGTTTTTTACTAAATAATTCAAAAACACTATCCAAA
>NW_027109101.1:9135-11505 GCF_000696795.3 Halyomorpha halys
TTTGGATAGTGTTTTTGAATTATTTAGTAAACAATTGCCAGTCTCAAGAAAGAAATTTAAAGATTATAAATTAAAAGTTTTAAAAATTATAGAAATTGTGACAAAATAGGTAACTAGACATAAAATTAGGTAAGCTTATTAATAATTAATATGATTCCCTATTAGTTTATAGTTGTTTAGGGTGATTATACTGATATTAATGACATTGGCAAAATATGCAAAACTTTTTTAAAGAATTGGATGTGAGGTGTAAATTTATATTTAAGGTATGCTATTTTATTAGTAGTAATGTGTTAAAACTGTTAAAAATGAATGTATAATAAAAGCGGTTGTTTGATAGACTGCTCTTTACAATTACCGAATTACAATTTATTTTATTAAAACAAGTTTTACCTGGCCTGGTTATCCTGGTAGGGTTGAACCTGGCGGAGTAGTTCATCTTGAAAAAGGACTCGACGACAGCCCTCTCGTATTTTCCATCCCCGTTCTCTGGGGAGAAGAGGTACTCCGGATCTATCATGTAGTGGACCCTCTGGTAGCCGGTGATGCAGAGGAGGGTCAGGAGAATGGGGATGACAATGAAGTAGCCAGGAGTATGGCCCACTGTCAGGCCAAGTTTGTAGAACCAGCTTCCAAGCAGTGAGTCTAGTCGGCAACGCATCTCTGCAACCACACCAGTTTAAATCAATTTTAATCATCTCCACATGATGGCAAAATCAAAAATAAAATTAATGATCTTATGACTAAGATAAAGTGACATTAAAATATAAATAAAACGTATTAATATGATAAATCAATCTCTCTATATAAAAGAGAGCTGTTGAATCTTTGTCCTCGAAAGACTTTGTTATTAGTTGACCGATTCACATGGGGTATTTTTGTAAATTTGTCCACAATGAACTTATAAATTTATAGTTATTTATTATTATTTTTTTTTAAATACTAATTTTCACTACTAAAAATCGTTTACCACACTTTCATATGTCATTCGGTCTGTTTACGTGTATTTTTTTTTCAAAATGTTCCATTTCGCCATGGGAATATTTAAAGATAATGAAATCCCCGAAAAAAAATATTTTGAAGAAGATTTAGAGAAAATTTATAAAAATAAATGTAGAAATTTGTTACTATTTACAATTAAATGTAATATGGAAATTTGAGAATTAGAATAAATACCAAATTGAGACAAAAATCCAATTTAAATTAATTTTAAAACAAGGCTGACCTGTGTGAGTGGGAGGTTATAAATTGTTTGTGTATATGGTAGTGAATTTATGTGGATAATCTTATATAAGAAGAATTAAATATTTATGATTTTAAATTTAAAAAATAGGTAACTAAACTTAAGCTTAGTAAGCTTATTAATAATAAATATGACTCTCTAATAATTGACTTTTTAAATAGGCTTTTAACTTATAATTAATGAATGACATGGGCAGAATAGCCGCAAAAGAAATTCTAAATTTAATGTGAGGAAGAAATTATAATTGAAGGTATATTATATTATTGGTGATAATGTTGTTGTTATAAGTGTTAAAAATGAATATATAATATAAGCTGTTAAATATTTAGATGTCCTTGAGGATGACTAAAATGGCCGAAACGTCGGACTGTTGAAAAATAAAAAGTGTTGAGACAAAAAAGGATACAAGTTTTGATTTATTTAATAAATAATTACCTTGTCTCAAGAAATTGAAATAATATAATTTAAAGAAAATTTAGAGTTTATTATAAAATAAAATTCATTAATAAAATGAATTAGTGGATTTTTTTTAACTCTCAAAAATATTTTACCAATTTGATATGCCAATCAATCTCAGTTGTTTGTATATAGTACTAATATTGAAGCACAGTGAGAGTTTTTGTTTCAAAACTATATATGTTACTTAATCTTAATGTTACTTATTATTATTATTATCTTTACTTAAACCACTGCGAAGTATTGCGTAGATTCTTTGAGTGATGTTGAAGCTATTAATATTCTTGTAAAAAAATTATGATTGCAACTTTATAGCATGTATTGGTTAATTTATGTTACCAAAACATAATAATAAAGTATTTTAAAATTTTTAATTTTAACTAAAAAATATAATGAACTTTAAGAAACTATCGATTATATTCATTAAAGAAAGCCTCAAATTTCCAGCTTATACCGCTGATACAAACTGATATGCTATTTATTTCAACCTTTCTTTCATGAGATGCTAAGAACGAATGTCATCGAATTTATTGGACAAATTTATGTCACCAAATCATAATAATAAAGTATATGTGTATGTTTAATTTAACTAAATACATAAATTTATTTATAATCTTTAAATTTCTTTCTTGAGACTGGCAATTTTTTACTAAATAATTCAAAAACACTAT
>NW_027109101.1:11870-14098 GCF_000696795.3 Halyomorpha halys
TTTTTTTAAATGGTTAAATGATATGTCTCATAGTAATTTAAGATTGTCCCTGAAGATGGCCGAATTGGCCGAAACGTTGGACGTGTGAATGAAATAAATGTTTTGAGACTATAATTTTGGATAGTGTTTTTGAATTATTTAGTAAACATAAATTTATAATAAACTATCAATCAGTTTATTAAATCTATATACATCCTAAAATATAGCAATAGGGAAGCATTGCCGGGTCAACTAGTCCGCATATATAAAAGTGAATGGTTGAATCTTTATCTACAATAAACTTTTAAATTACTGGACCGATTTACGTGCTGTTTTTTTTTTTTCAAAATGTTTCCTTTCATTATGTGAAAGTTTAAAGATGATGAAATTCCCGAATTCTCCAGTAGAAAAAAAGTTATTATAAAAAAATCTATTAAGCTATATTAAATTTACGAAAAATGATGAAAAAATAATGTGGCTCCGGATAAACTAGACCAGCAATTTTATTTTTAGAAAAGAGCATTTCATATTCATTTTTAGTGTCGCCACAAACTATACCATTTTTCAAAGAAAAATTAGAAATTTTCCACCTTGATTTATTTGTAGGATCTTTTTACAAGTGTGCTCGCAGTTAACAATAACTCTTTGATTGCATCCCAAACTCTCCAGTCCCATATCACAACCCTCGAAGAATGCCGAAATTGGAGGATAAAAATAAATCCCATCAAATCACCTTTATTCTTCGTCGTAAACCTGCCGACTGCCCTACAGTATACTTTAATGATGCGGCTCTCACCCCTGTAGAACAAATCCGGTACCTTAGACTACATTGGGACAAGCGATTAACCTGGAATCCTCACACCGGACTGAAAAGACAGGAAACTGCACGCCGATTCCGACTATTACAGCACTTACTAGACAGACGGTCTAAACTTCCAACTCATTACAAAAGACTGATCTACATGACTATAATAAGGCTCTTCTGTACATACGGATTTGAGCTTTGGGGCTCCACTAAACCTTCGAATGCCTCCGTATCCAAAATCCTCAATGCTCCTTATTTTGTCACAAATAAAATCATCCATAAAGATCTTAATGTTCCATATGTAAACGATCTAGCTCGAACCAGATATCAATCCTTCCATTATAAACTCTCTAACCACCCAAACACACTAGTTTCCAACCTTGGAATAGAAGAGCGATTCCTGACAACCCTCCGAGGCGCCTAAAAAGAAGATGGCCACTAGACCTTCTTCTAAAACGTTATAAGAGTGCTACCAATGGGTAGTTTCTTCACATACTTTTATGATATTACATCAAATTTACTGGATGTTATTATTATTTACAGTTATGAATGTCAATAAAGATTTTTTTTAGAAAAAACCTTTGAAGAACTGATAGATGCAAACCCAAATAAACTGTAAATAATCCTTACATTATACATTAAAAAATCTGTTTTAGAATCCTGTTGAAAATATAAAATTATAAACGACTGATTGAGTATCAAGGATGTTTATACCCCACCATGTAAATATGGATAAAAACTATCGCAGAGGTAGGTATCTGTTCCTGATTTATTTTTTACTCTTTCATCATTATCATTATCAATTTTATTTTTATTTATCCTTTTACAACCTTTATCTAATTCTCACTTACTTCTTTATTTTCCGTTTTTTAGTGTGTTTTGTTTTCTCATATCTACTTTTCTGTTTTTGAGTTAGATTTTTCTCTGTACATTTTTAACCTTATGCTTTACTTAACTTTTTTCATTCTTACCATTATTTATTTTATTTATTCATTCCTTTTTAATTTGTATATAATTTTCTTTTCACTTATTTTTAACCTTACCTTAATTTACCTTTTTGTATCTTATTATCTTTTTTTTTGTGAAGAAACCATTTGGAGTCCTATACTGCCTAACCATGATTGGTGGTCAAAGTTCTTAATTTTGTGGGACCTCCACTCAATGAAAAAAGTCAACGTCCAGGCCGGATTCGAACCGGCACCGCCAATAGATATCATATTGGTAAGATTGTGTCTTAACCATTGAGCCACGGGCGGCATATCTTATTATCTTACTATTCCAAAATGTTCTTAGTTGTTTAATGCACCTTTTTAGCCCTGATGAAGCTCTACAAAGTGGGGCGAAACGTCCGAAATAAATAATTGTTAACTATTTTTGTTCTTTTTGACCGCGATCCTTACCATCTTCTTCACATTTGAAATTATACCATCAATTATTTATTTAT
>NW_027109101.1:14373-15722 GCF_000696795.3 Halyomorpha halys
AACAATTGTCATTTTCGGTAAGAATCGAATTGAGGAATAGGATTTTTTCAACTAGCTAGAAGAATAAGACCAAGGAGTTATCCAGGTCATTATATCCGATAAAATTTAAATGATTACATAAAAGTTACGCCTGCTTAATAAGTGATATAATCCGGAATTATAATGTGGAAAAGGATATCAGGGTCCGGTCGATCTGGATCCATGAAGCAGTGGGAGAAGGTTAGAGATTACGCAACCCCTCGCTTCCGGACGGACAGACCTGAAGAGAAAAGCAGGACAACGAGGTCCTTTCTAACGACGGTGTCGGCACAGAGCTACACTTCCCAATTATAATTTAACAATGTTCCAAAGAACAATGAGAAAGTAACTTTTTACGTAACTGTTAATGTTTGTTTTTTTTTGAGCCCACGCAGTTGGTCTCTTTCATTTAGAGTTTTTACTCCACATTTAGTTAGATATCGGTCGTCGCACCCGATGGTTTTTACCACACTTATATAATCTGTTCCTAAATTAGGAGTCGGTAGGCATGCGTTGATGAAAAGAGAAAAAAAAACTGTTTTCGTAGGATAATAGATTTACTTTAACAATATCCAACCCCTGTTATTATATATAATGGAGTTTTGTTTGCTACATTATAGGACAGTCTAGTTCAAAAACAAGCGAACTTTGTTTTCAGATTCTGAACTTTAGACCTGCCAGAAGACTTAAATGGATTCTATCAAGGGCGTACCCAGGATCAAAACTAAGAGGGGAGGCAAGCCATAGTCAATCAGGCTGTGACATTTCAGCGGGGAAAAGGCCAATGAAACCAAAATTTTAAGAACATTATAAATAATTTTTGCAGTGTTAGTCATAACAATTAATATTTACTTTAAAACAAATTTTTTTTGTTAAATTATTAATTTGCACCGGATTATATTTCAAAAGTTGAGAAGTTGCTACAGATTACAATGTTTATTTAAAATGAAATGATTACCAAAACGTTATTTCTTCATTATATTGTTATTTTAATTTTTTTAAATTATTTTATTTATTATTCGTTATAGGGAATACATTCGTACAAATATATGTAATTACACTACCTCCAGCATGTATTACAACTATTGTCTTATAATAATCAATGATTTTAAATGAACCGATTAATTTTTATTTTATTTATTTATTTATTTTTATGAATTTTTTACATTATTGCTCTAATTTTTATTTTTAGTCCTACCTTGCCTCTCGGTCATAAGAGAAAGGCATTTCTGAAGAAAACAGTACATAGAAGAACCACGACCGATGAAACCTCTTACATTATAAATCTATGATAAAGATAATCTATGATATTTATAAACCTTATAAATATA
>NW_027109101.1:17382-17741 GCF_000696795.3 Halyomorpha halys
TATATAATATTATATATTTCTTTATATAGAATAAAAAAATCTGTAACGCTACAACCCATTAAGGGTCAAGGGTAGGGTCAAGGGGCAGTACATTGTAAGGATGTACTTTTACTTAACCTAAGGTTGTGGAAGGAGGTGTTTTGTTCATAATCACGCTTGTCCGCCACATTTTTCTTTGATTAAAGGTACCTACTTTATGAGGCTGGGTGGATCCCAGAGGCCCCCTGAACCCACAGAGCTGACTCACAGCTACAGTGAAACAGGAAATAACTATCTGCATCAGCCGGATTCGAACCCAGTGCCTTGGAGATAGTATTGCCTTAACACTGAGCCACCCGATCACATAATATTATATTATA
>NW_027109101.1:21386-22427 GCF_000696795.3 Halyomorpha halys
TGTATGATTTTATTTGTGACAAAGTAAGGAGCATTGAGGATTTTACGAAGGATTTTGGATTGTAAGGATTGAATACGAGAGGAATTCGAAGGTTTAGTGGCGCCCCATATCACAACTCCATATGTCCAGATTGAAAAACAAATTAAAAAAAAAAACAAGAAAACATTGATGATTGTTAAAAAGTAACAGATAGTTTACCAACAGGAGCATAGCATGTTTAGCGCAACTTTACCATAAATAAAAATAAGTAAGGTTTCTTATCAGTTACTTAAACAGTTCAACTCTTTAATATTTTTTTGATTTAGCGAATAGGAATGTTTATATTTTCTTATAATTTTTATTTCCCATGGAGCGGCTTAGCTCAGTGATAAGGCACTATGCTACTACTAACTCCAAGGACCCGGGTTCGAATTGAGCTGTGATAGATAATTAGTTATTCTGTTACTTTACCCGCGAGTCAACCCTATGGGTTCACCCAGCCCTCATAAAGTGGGTATCCTTATATGGGGGAAATGCAGCGGTCGAGGGTGATTTGACGAAATCACCTTCGTACACAACTGTTGCCCTAGTAACAGGACTTTCTTACAAAGTAATGCAATCATGAACTGTAGCGGTGAAGATTTATTTTTTATTTTTCAATAAAATTTTGTAAATATTTTGAACTAAAAGGAAATAGCTAAGAAATGAAATTAATATGTAAATCATCATTCCATAGATTTAATTTGACAAACATTACCTATTTATGAATTGATCCAAAAATGTAATCTATTCTTTAATGTATTGAGTGCCTTTACACCACAACTTAATGGTGTAACGGTGTAAACGAAATTGGTTGTAGTGTACTCTTATAAGATATCGATCGGTCGCAAATTTCGAGATTGAAATATTATTATTATTATTATTATTATAACATTATTTAAAAGGCTGCTTTGGACTTTTTAAAACCTGAAACTAAACCCGATTATTCTATGCTTTTGCCATAGTAGCTAAATGAAAACAGATTTTTTGACGTGACAACGTCTTATAAATCATTTTGCGGGA
>NW_027109101.1:23387-24915 GCF_000696795.3 Halyomorpha halys
ATGAGGCCTACACGGGCACGGTTTTTTTTTTTTTCAAAATTCGCAAAAAATTGATTTATCCCTGCTTAGGTCAACCTCTGGTTTATGAAAAATTATATCTTAGGAACTATTAGACGAACAGATATCTATTAGCTAATGAATTGAATCTACTCGAATTCACTATAAAGTAGTTTATAATTGATATTTTTGTAGGATTAATAGTTTCTATATTTACTAAAATAAATTCACAAAATATTGATTTCAATCAGAAAAAACCGTATATCGAGAAATATCGAGCTTATTATTTTTGTAAATTTACCCAATAAATAATACGTTCAGCGTAAACCTTAAATACTTTAATATATAACTTTTGAGGACATAATCTAAAAATAATTCGAAAATGAATTTTGGAACAGCCGAAATTTAGTATTTCACTTGATTATGTTTATCAGTTATTTATGTTGAATATTAACTATTTAGTTTTCATTAAATTAATCATATATTGGGATGAATTAAATAAACACAGTATTGCACGCGATGATTATAAGTAAATATATTTTTAAAAAAATATGAGAAAAAATAATATATTAAGAAATGAATCCTACAATACTCAAAAGCGTAAGTCGAAGAGACCATGAAAAAAATAAACGAATATTGTAGGATTCATTTATTAATATATTATAGAATATTATTTCTCATATTTACTTTTAAATATATTTATTTATAATTAGTGCGTGCAATACTACGTTAACAATAATGTACTAATGAATTGATAATTTATGTATATTAATAAATTAATAACTAATGTATATTAGTAAATTTATAATGAATGTATCAACGTATGTATGTATTAATACATATATTATATAAATATTTTTATATCGAGGATAGGTGTGGGAGATCTCTTAATTTTATTTTTATAACGGTTTTCACAAAGAATTAATTTTTTGTGAATATTACATTATAAAGAAGTGAACATTTTTCTGGCCGGATAGATTCACCAAGGTTTTACAAAATATATTTATTTTATGATGGCCAAAGTAATGAAAACCAATGTATTAGAAAAATAATAATTATTATTAATTCATATATTTTTATGTTTCATTTTTAGTGCAATAAATTTCTTTACAATGGGCTTTTAGTATATTTATTGTGATATTATCTTTGTTTACTTGTAAGAATAATAGTAAACACAATGATCATAACTCATTATTTTATTTATCAATAAATCAATTTAATATCCAACACAGTCTCAACACTATTTATTTATTTGTCCTACGTTTCGGCCCTTCTAGCCATCCTCAGGGACATCTTCAACATAAATTTCCTCTCACATTAATTATTTTCTACTTGCAGGCTATTTTGCCCAGGTCAATTTCTTTATTTAAGTTAAAACCTCTCTATTTAAATTTACAAAACATTCATTTATTTATTCTATAATATTGTCCACACTGAATGTTTTTTAAAATTTAAATAGAGAGGTTTTAACTTAAATAAAGAAATTGACCTGGGCAAAATAGCCTGCAAGTAGAAAATAATTAATGTGAGA
>NW_027109101.1:25920-31938 GCF_000696795.3 Halyomorpha halys
TTTTTTTTTTTTTTTTGTTAAGTTACACAATATAGATTCAAGACATGTATTGAAGAAGTATATCAATGCTCATATTATATTTACTAACTATATTCAAATAATGTAATATAAATAGATACAGTTTTAATAAATATAATTGACATTAAATAATTGAATATATATATTTATAATAATAAAGTCTTAATCAGAAGGTTCGATGCCGATACCACTTATCTTTCCCTACAAATATATTTCCAGAATCTACTAAATTAGTTTTAACGCAATCCTCCCATCTACGTTTCGGCCTACCCCTCGAACGCTTGCCCGTCGGATCAGTGTTTATTATATATATTTGTAATTTATTATATTATATTATATATGAGAGCGCGTGACTCAGTGGTAAGGCTCCGTGCTACTAACTAATGAAAAATAAGTATTACTTGAGCGAGTGATATGAATCAGGTACAATATCCCATTCATACATGACAATATAATTCAGCCTATATTATTGTTTTGTGTATTCGCGTACCATTACTCAGAATACATTTCTATGGAATGTTAACACACAGTTGAAATATGACCATGAGTCTATTTCCTCTGTTCGTTTAGTCTTGCTAATGTATTCTCTCGATAAATATTCATATATTTTAACAATACGAATTCGCAGGCCATAAACCTTTGTCAATAAACCTTAATTTGTTCCTAAAATAGGAAAATACATGAATATTTCGGCAATAAACAAACACCAATTAGGTATTTTTCTTTATAATAAATAAGTTGTTGTTTAATAATTTGCATTTTTATTCATTTTTAAAAATATATTTTTATTAAATTATTCGAGACTTGTAGTTTTATTAACAATAACAATTATTCAATTAGTCTTTTTATTAAAAAAGTTTATGTGTTCAACGTTTAGATCGATCCGGCCATCATCAAGTACAATCAAGTAACAAAATAAATAATTGCTTGTCAGAGCCGGATTCTAATCCTGGTCCTTGGAGTTATAGAACAGTCCCACATGAGCCAGACCGGTCCCCAATTACTATGTTACACATAATATTTATTTATACAATATATTTATTTATATATTATATTAAGAAGATAATTTTTTACTAAGTTCGTGTTCGATAATATGTGTATTATCTTTTTATCAACAAAAACTTAGATGGGTAAATTGAATTTGATTAACAATCTCTAATTATTTATCACTAAACATCGCAAGAAATAATTTACGTTTTTTTTTATCCTAATATAATAAAATGAAAAAGTATGGTTTTTAAATAGATTTTATTTTAGGTTCTGTATTTTATTTTTTAGAATTAGAACAAAACATAACATAATGTTTGAATAAAAAATAATGAAAAGTTCTATAAAAATAAAAGATAATATTGATAGGGGTATTTAAAATCGATTTCTCTGATCAATTCCAACTTGATAGTACCACTAAAATACTAAAAATGCAATAAAAAAAATTAACAAAATAATGTAATATCAACCACACCCGAGTTGAACGAAAAGGGTTAACAAATAATTATTCTTATTGCTTAAGAAAATCTATTGGAACCATCTGGAACTCCGATGAATACCGATTGGTTGTTGGGAATAGATGACGCCTGGCACACCAATCGTCTGGTTTATTACCGCCTCCTCCTTCGTGATTAGCGTCTGTCACAAAGGAGCTTTTTAATAGCAATCTATAAGTAGGGAGTATATATTGTGTACATGTGTATAATATATCGCCAGTTATTTAACCTTACGCTTTATTGGTTGTAAGCAAGTTGTTTACGTAAATACTGTTGTTTAAGAGTCACATCCGTTAACCATAATTCAAAACAACATGAAACTGCCTCATCATTCAGTCACTAAAGAAAACATTTTAAGATCTACCTTGCCTCAATAGACTTATTTGGTCAGACATATTTAAGTATTTAAATATAAAAATAACCACATTTAATTCACTAATTTGTCTTTATGAACAATGAGAGAGTAAAGTTAAGCTAAACCAGAGTCTAGCGTGAAACAAAAGAAGTAAGGCAGACATGGCAACGAATGAAGAAATAAAACAAGCAAGATCCATACAGTCAGCATATAACTATCACAATAAATTAATTTGATAATTAATTAATTGATCAATCAAAATCAATTATTCCAATAGATAAAATTCATTCAAAGTAAAAATAGAAACAGAACATCTCAAATACAAATTACATTTTATTTTTCATTTTGTGTATTTAATTATATAGTTTTGGTTAAAATATATGTTAATATATAATGTAAAGTTAATTCTACACCTTTATTCAAATGCATTCATACTATATACTATTAAATTATTAATATTCCAATACTGCCTACTCATTTTCATTCATAATCAGTCCTAAATCACATTTTTCTTGATCATCGGTAATGTTTAGTTCCACATAAATTACACTTATGAATAATAATCATCTGTTTAAATAATAAACTTTAAGATTCTCGTTTAAACAGGAATGAGATATATAGGGTTTTAAATATTTTTCGGAATTTTTTTTTAAGATTGAAATAATTATTTTGAAATTTCTTTTTTTTCGTTCGAATAGTATGAATTAAGTTAGTTTGTTCACATGACATAACAGTTTTATCTTGATACAAACTTAAGAATGATTTAGGCGTATTCTGTAGTTTAATGACATTGTGTTATAATCATGATTAATAATATTATATAAATAAAAATAAATAATATCGTAATGAGTTTATTGCATTCGTTCGAGAAACAACAGATAACCGATCGATTTGATCGGTCCGTTCAAGAACGATGTTTTAGTCAGTGTGGAAAAAGGTTACGAGTGGAGTAGTGTTATTGAGGGCATTGTTGATTTTGTGGTAATTGTGAATGTTTTTAGTGGCAATAAAAAGAAAAATTGTTTGGGCCACTGTGTTTCTATTTCTTCGGATAACGCGTTAGGATATGTAGGAATGAATTAAAAGTGCTTAGCTTTGAACATACCAGTTTTCTATTAAATTGTTTCTATTCGTACCGAAACAAATCTTTTTTAAAATTTAGATAATTTAAAAGGGAACAAATTTTTTAAAAACATGTAGAGATGTCAAAAACATTTTCAGAAATGAAATATAAACCTTTACTGCAATAAAAGAAATTTCAAACAACATTATATTAATTAATTATAATTTCGGAAAATATATTAATATATTACGTTTTTTTTTTTTGTTTTTTTTTAACAGAGATTGATATTGTAAATAATTTGAACATTGAATTGAATCCATGAATAAACAGGAGGAAACAGTAATTAAAAAAAAACACTAAATAAGACAATTAACGAAATAAATTGTTTTATAATTGAAGAGCACACTTTTTTTTTTAAATTTTAGTCAAAGATTTTGAAATTTAGTCAAGAATTCTTCAGCCCTATGCAAAAAATACCGGACCGATTTGATTAGCTCTTCGAAAAACAAAATAAAAAATAATAATTTTAAATGTTTGGAAATGTTGAAGGTTTACATTTTAAGCTACGTAGAATCCAAAAATTAAATAAAAAGAAAACAAAAAATTGTCTACCCGCCGTTCGTGGTTTTATCCGAAATTATCAGTCCGATTTATTTTTTAGATCTGACATCCAAATCAAAGCAGTTGAGGATGTTGGTAAAGAAAAACAGCTGTTACCAAAACGCTTAGTTTTAAAATTGTTTTTAATTTTATTTTTTTATATGTAGCTAATGAAAAGCAATTAAATAATACACTGCATAAAAGAAATTTAATTACATAAATATCCATAAGGACATTAAATCATCCATCAGGACCTCAATGTCCCCTATGTTGCCGATTTGGCCAGAACCAGATTCCGTTCCTTCCATGATAAACTTCCCAACCACCCAAACCAACTCGTTTCTAACCTGGCTTCTCCTTCACTACCTAACAATCCAAAAGAAGATGGCCTCAAGATCTTCTCCTTTAGAAATGTTTTTGGAGTTCTATCAATGGGTAGATTCTCCACATGTTTGTATCATGTCGTAATATCACTTACAGCAAATTTACTTGATGTGCATATATGTATACAGTTGTAAATAACAATAAATAAATTATAAGAAAAAAATAAATATAAAAGCGGGAAAATACTTTCTCCGTTGTAAAGTTATTCCATTCGCGTCTACTGTTCCGAAATGAAGTTTCTATTTTTGGAAACTATTATGAATGCCACAGCTTTAAGGGAGATCAACGTCTTCAGTTTTGAATCATATGAATCACGCAGAATATTTGGCTGGAAGGAGAATGCGTAAAATTAAAATTAAATCTGGAATGCTACAGGCTGTGGAGGGTCAGGGAAGTACTGTTTCTAGATCAGCAGTTGTGCAAGGAGGTGATTTGGTCAGAATCACTCTCGACTGCCAGATTTTCACTCAACCAAGGGTACCCACAGAGTTGACTCACGGCTACAGCGAAAAAAAAAAATTATCTGCCCTGCCGGATTCGAATCCGGGTCCTTAGAGTTTGTAGCATTGTGTCTTAACAAAGTGTCATCGTGCTCCCTAGAAAGACGATTAGAGAGATAATAATTTTTAAGTTTTTATTACTATTGCGTGTTTTAGCTTCATAAACTTCATTAATTAATTAACTTTAGTAAGCAAAATTAAATAAATAACAATCACTGTAATTGATCTTATCTTAATAAGCTGCAATTCTAATTTATAAAGTCAGAAAAACAGGTTACTTTGATTGAAGACAATTAAATAAAACTTCTACCTTCAACTGAAAAATATTTCAATTCCAGCTCACCATTGGCCTTCCTTGCTAGATGTACTATAATCACACTTTCGCTCAAAAGATTGAGGTACGATGTCTTAAATACAGATCTGGAATTAGACCAGGACTCTCTGAACCGATGGAATGGCGTGCGATACGAAGAAAGTTATTACGATAGTTGTGACGGTAGGCGGCCATTCCGATGTTATTGTTGACATAGAAACACGTACTTAGGATGTCAATCTTTTTATATGTTTTGACGTAATCCAAGTACAGAGTGAAATAGAACAATAGGTAAGAAATACAAATGCAAGATGAAAAATTATAGTATTCGCTGGAGATATATTTATAACTGTGTAAATACTTTATAATTTTTGTTTATATAATAGTTTATAGGAATGGAAAGCTCTCAAAAATAAAAATAATTCAAGGTCATTGTGCGTTACTTTTGTGTTTTTGAGATCTCGACCACTAAGCTTAGAACGAAAAAAGCAAATTCCATTTTTTTTTTTTTTTTTGTTAAGTTACACAATATAGATTCAAGACATGTATTGAAGAAGTATATCAATGCTCATATTATATTTACTAACTATATTCAAATAATGTAATATAAATAGATACAGTTTTAATAAATATAATTGACATTAAATAATTGAATATATATATTTTTATTTTCGATAATTGGTAGTTCTATTAATAACAACAAAAGACATCCAAAAAGTCTCAACACCATATTCAAGCACATTACATGTCCAACGTTTTGGCCAATCATTAAGGACAATCTTTACTTTAGTTTCATTGCCTCAACATTTATTAATAAAACTTTGCAGGTTTTTGTGTCCAACTCAAATAAACAGTCAACATAAACCAGTAATTTAATAATAAATTATATTATTTGCAAACACTGTACTTTTCTATCTTTAACTCTGAATTTCTTTAATTAATTGTTAATTAAATTAAAATTAAATCTGTAACGCTACAACCATGAAGGGTTAGCGGTGCAGTACTTTGTAAGGAAGTAGTTACTGGACCAACGGTTGTGCAAGGAGGTGATTTGGTCAGAATCTCGCTAGACCGCCAGATTTTTCCTAATTAAGGGTACTCACTTTATGAGGATGGTTGGGCTCCAGGGAGGTCCTCAACCCATAGGGCTGACTCACGACTAAAATAATTATTTTCTACACCCAGATTCGAACCCGTGTCCTTGGAGTTTGTAGCAAAGTGCCTTACCAATGACTTATCCACTACCTTTTATATATATATATATATATTTTTTTTTTTCAAATTATTACTTATTGTCCAAG
>NW_027109101.1:32098-37137 GCF_000696795.3 Halyomorpha halys
GTTTACCAAAAACAAACAAATAGATACATTTTACGAGAATAAGACTAACACATAGATTAAAAGGAAAATAAAATAAAAAACCGGTTACAGGAAACACTTGAATGGATAAATAAGTTTTAAAAAAACAAAACAAAAAAAACAATAGTACTAATAAAATAAAATAATTTAAGGAATAAATACGTTAAAACATACAAATAGAGAGGTCAGTATATTAAAATAAATAAATAAAACAAAGAATAATCTCCGTATAAAATAAAAAAAAGTTTTCTCTTTTCTCTGAAATGTTTGAATGTCAATCAAAAGCGTTTTAGATGGAGCTCTTCAAATATTTATCCTTATAGAATATTTTTATATATATATATATTTTTTTTTTCGTGCACCCTGAAGAAAATATCTGTAGAGGATATTAACATTCCCAATTATTTGGCTTAGCATCCAATTGGTTCTGGTGTCAAATTTATTAATAATATAAAATGGCTTTGAAAGTGGTTTTGAGTACTTCTTGTCTTTCATCTGTAGATATTGGAGATAGACATAGAAACTCGATGGTGCTCAGAGATAGGTACCTAACCCTTCATAGAGTTCGCTATCTCCTATTGCCAGCCACTAGGAGGACAATAACACCGGTCGACCTTAAACCAATCAACTAGCACATCTCGATTTGGAAAAGGAGATATTCCATCCGACAGGTTATGATCGCTTTAATGGTAAAACTCGCTGCAGATACTTTATTGCAAGGCCTTTAAACTTTATATTTAATGTTTTAAACCAGAGACCGTTGTAATAAACTTAGCAATATTATCTATATACCATTCTAGGATCTCCACTATCTATCATGCTGATTCTGCTATCTAGTCTGATCGATTCTACTCATATATTATTTTATCACTTTTCCAATCTGGCCAGACGGTCCGGTAATGTGCAGCTTGTTCACTTATACTCCAGTGAGTGAAATAAATAAAATGGCCGAAGATTATAATCGCATGTGATTTGTGATGACACTTGTTTTTCTTTTAGATAATTGTGGTCATACCAAGTTTAGTTATATACTTGAGTCAAGAGGCAATTGATTTCAAACTTTTAAAAATAAAAAGTATTAATTACTATGTACCCCTTACATAGTAATTAATACTTTTTATTCATGGTGTGTTAAATGTAAAATGTTTTACTATGTTAAATGTTATAAGTATAGGATTGTGAGCAACCCTATTTAAAGTCATGTTAAGTGGTAAATGCATAGGAGCTCCTAGTGGATTGTCTGAGTAACTTGTTTTATAACTTTCCCTTCCAAAACTTCGTATTATTTTTTATTTCTAAGTTTTAATTAAAGTAATTTATTACAACATGCCTAAATTGAATGAAAAGTGGAAGTTGTGTATAATTAAATAAATAAGTTTGACCACTGAGTGTCTAGTTGATCTTCTGACTTGTGAGGAAAAGAATCAAGATGAGCTAATTAACAACTGTCGTTACATTATTATTATTGTCATCCATTGCTTTATTAGTTGTAAAAATATCCAAAACAATACTAACACAATTAAAACACAAACTGCAAGCAAGTAACCTAACACGACTACAAATAAAATGGTGACGAGCTCAGCTGGTCTGTTGAGTGACGTCATTCTCCATTTAACAGACCTAGTAACTGACTCTCAGCCATGTTACATGTTATATCGTTTTAACTTGGTAAAAGAAGGAAATATTTCTTCATTAACACGCTTTAACATGTTAAACTAAAGATCATGAATACCCCTGTAGTGTATAGTGAAAGCAGTTATGGTTTTTGTAGTGTAAGATTGTTACACTATTACTCCAAAATGGGGATGTTGGTAATATGGAATCCCTCTTGGAAAATATATTACTTGATATTAATATAAATATTCTTTTTATATTTGTTTAAGTACCCATAAAAGCTGGTTTTCGACAATCTGGCGTAATAAAAAAGAACTATGTATGTCGTAATAAATATGTAAAATTTTTTTTCAAAACATTCTTAATCTTTCCTTTCGTCAGATTTTTTACCTCTTTCAACAGTGAACGCGTTATAAAAAAAACTCTTTTTTATATAAACCAATTAAAATCTGTACCACTACAACCTATGAAGGGCCGGGGGTTCAGTAATTTATAAGGAAGGACTGTTACTAGACTACCAAACAGTTGTGTAAGGAGGGGATTCACGCTCGACCTCAAGATTTTTACCCAATTAAGGGTGCCCAAATTATGAAGCTGCAGTGTAACAGAAAATAATTTTCTGCCCAGCCGGATTGGAACCAGGGTCCTTGGAGTTAGTAGCATCGTGCCTTACCATAGTGCCAACTCGCTCCCTATATAATCCAATAGTAATGTTAAAATATTTTTTTTCCTTCTTCCCACTCTCCAAAATTTCTTCTCTCTTCTTCCTTCCTTATTCGCTTTACCAAATATTCTATATTTATTTTAGCTTATTTTTTTTTACTTTTTTACTCATTTATCTATTGTAGCATATATTCCGTTTACTTTCTTGCCAATTGTATCATAAATATCATTTTCATTAACACATTTCATTATTATAATTTATATTGCTTTCACTATTCATGTAACTTTAATCATTTACATTAATAATTACATTTTAATGATTAGTTATTTAAAGATGGGACAAAGGCAATTAGCCGGCATTTAAAGAATTTAAAGAAAAAAATGAAAACAAAATAAGGTAAGACCAAAAAAATCAGTATGTAAGTGAAGGAAATTATTATAAAAGTAATTAAAAGGAGCTGTTTGTAGGAATCCTTGAAAATGACCTAAGTGGTCGAAACGTTGGAGGTTTGAAAAAGAATAAAGTTGAGAGGAAAAGGATCAAAATTGTTTTAATGAAACTAAACCATTCTCAATCAAATATATTAATAAAAAATAAATTTAATCATTTAATTAAATTGTCATCATTTACATTTTTCATTGTGTTTATTTCTTTATTTACATGAGCATTGTATGATTTACATTAACTTTTTTTTATCATTTGTTTTGGGTATTTATAACATCTAATTAATTTTATCTGCTATTAGTATCAACTACTATCTATTTAATTTACTTACTAAGTAATTACTTAATGTACATAATTCTCTTAATGTACTTACTAAGTACTAAACCCCTGTCCTTTCATGGGTTGTAGTGGTACAGATATTAATTTTAATCTACTTAATTTATTGTTATGTATATTTCCATGTTTGTTTGTTATTATTATTTTTTTCTGCTTCCTCTGAATTTTTTTTTTTTTTTTTAAATTGATAGATTTATTTATTGATAGATATTACAATCTGCCACACAGTTGTGGGCAATAGGTAATATTGATGAATGATCTCATACATACTAAAATAAAAAAAAAATAAAAAAAAAATAAGTAAAAAAAAAATAAAATAAATAAATAAAAATAAAAAATAAAAAAAATTAAAAATTAAAAAAAAAAAAACTCTCTTAAAATATATACAAACAAAAGAATAGATAAGTGAACATAATCAGACTATCTGTATGAAAAATAAATAAAATAACAATGATAAAATAATATATACAATATTTACACAATCGACCTGAGGGTCCCTGAGCCCACTCTATCCCCCACGTGTGAGGGGTAGAGCAGAGCTCGAGAGATCCCAGCGCATCCCTCTCGCCGCATCACTGGTAATGAGCCAGTGGAGGCTGAGCAAGTCCTCTGAATTAAGATTGTTATCTCGCATTGTTTTTCAGCCCTGATAAAGGCCTCAAATTTAGATCAAAACGTCGGCTCAAATAAATCAGATTTACTTATTTATGGATTTTTACTGACAGCACTTCTCAGTTGTCATACAAACTATTAAAATAGTACTTAAAACTTTGGAATATAGTATAATAAACATTTTTAGCATGATTCATTACTGTTTTTAAAAACTTTAAAACATAAAGATAATATTAAATGAATGTGCAATATAAATGTTTTTAAAAATTTATTTAAATATACCAGTAATGAATGTGAAGTTATTGTAAGGAACTCAGTGTTATGTTTTGTAGAGACGTGGCTGACAAGATAATTTCGTACTCCCATCATGTTTACACAATTACAACCCATATAATAGTACTCTGTCCATTCTGCAAATGTTATTTCAATTATAGTTTGTACCACATCCTCCTAGATTGTTCCACCTTTAAAGAAAGTAGACATTATATCTAAAGCTGTATCTTGCGACTTACAAAACATTGAAAATATATTGAACATTGATAGTGAAGCCAAATTGAACAGACTATATATTTACATTGCAACAGTATGTAATAAGTTTAATTTTGTAAGTGATATATAAATTCTATTATGTAAATACTTTTCGAAGCCAATTAATATCTTCATTTATATCACGCTTTCGTTTATTTAAAAGAATTCTCATTATTTTAAGTTAAATATAATGGAGTAATGAATATTATGTTATATATTTTAAAATAAAAAAAAAAAAATTCTGTACCATGTAAGGAAGTACAGTTTCTAGAGCAACGGTTGTGCAAGGATTTGGCCAGAATCACGGTCGACCGTCAGATCATTACCCAATTAAGAGTACCTACTTCATGAGGCTGGGTGGACCCCGAACAGAAATAATCAGATACGAAAATAATCTTCTGTCACTGCCGGATTCGAATCCGGGACCTAGGAGTTTGTAGTACAGTGCCTTACCAATGAGCTACCCACTCCCACGAATATTACAGAATATAAAGATCTAATCATGCTTTTACTTCGACAAATATTACTTTCTCGAGTCCCGAGTCTACCGCACTGGAAGACTGGGGCATGTCTACCGACCTTGACATGCTTCTCGACTGTTTAAACCCATTTCCTTAATTGTCACTTTTAAGCTCTTTCTAATTTAGAAGTTATATTCAATGCCAGGAAATCCCGTATAAATGAATATAAATCGTAACAATTTGATAGGCGATTCCCTTTTTACGAGAATTGGGTTTTTTTTTATTTACTTAGCTGATTGAATGCATAAGTTATAAGTCATTAATTAACTTATAGCTGAAATCGAAAGGAGAGGTCATCAACT
>NW_027109101.1:37257-45304 GCF_000696795.3 Halyomorpha halys
ATATATAATTTTTTTTTTTTGTTTGATTTTTATTTAAATGTTCACAAACTTAGTTTCCTTTTATTTCATATTATATATTCTCTTACTTTTTTACATTATTTTAATTATTTGTATTTTTTTAGTCCTGATAAAGCCCTGCAAAGTGGGGCGAAACGTTGGATCACAAAAAATAGTTTATTTACTGTTTGAGTTCATTTGACCATACCCATCTTCCAATTTATTTTTTCAGTTTTTACTCATCATGCTCTAAATTGTATAAATGTAATCTAACCCTTTTTTTTTCTATTTATTGTTCTTAATACCTTTGTAGGGAGCGCGGTAGCCCCTCGGTAAGGCGCGTGGCTACTAACTCCAAGGACCCGAGTTGGAATCCGCCTGGGTAGAAAATTGTTTTCTGTTGCACTGTAGCTGTGAGTCAACTCCGGAGGGTTCTGGTTCTCAGCTTTCTAAATTGGGTACCCTTAATTGGATAAAAATCTGGCGGTCGAGCGTGATTCTGACCAAATCACCTCCTTGCACAACCGTGGGTCCAGTAGCAGTACTTCCTTACAAAGTACTGCACCACTAACACTCCAAAAATTCGTTTTTATTATAATTGATAAATATATAATTTTTTTTATATTTGAAATTCTTAATGAATGAAATATTTTTTCTTTTTTTAGACACGAAACGACCTTATAGACTACGGGTATACCATTTCTTCCCAACTTTCCCCACACATTCCCCTCCTTTCCTTTCTTCCCAATTCTTATTCATTCTTCCAGACTGCACTCTTCTTTCTTCCTCACTCCATACTCTCTCCCCATCTCACCTCTTTGGCACCCACAAGGACCTTTATCTTCCTTAATTTTTCCCTGTATTCATCTCTATTGAGGCAGTCTCGACTTGAGGTTCCTCAAGCCTTTATAAAATTTTATTCAACATTGACATAACCACTAGGAATAATTCCAGTTATGAAACCCGTCAACAAGGCAAAAATGGTAAAAGTAAAACAAAGAGGCTGAAGAATTTCTGAAGGTATATCTCAACAGACAGGAATGTAAGATCAAAATTTGTGTCTAATGGAAAGTAATAAAAAAATGAAAGCTCTCAATGAATTCTGAATGACGTCATTGTGAGGATGTTGAAGGTTATGAGCTATACATTTTTAAACCATCTCATCTTCTTTTCTTCATTTAAACTGTGTACTAAAAAAAAAAAAATTAATTTTTGCTATAGAATCTTGACATCACAAACATAAAATGTTTATAGTGTCACTTTCAAAAGGTAGAAAAAAAATAAAATAAGTAGTAGTATCTCATTGAATTATGAACAAGTAATTTATTCTTTTTTTGGGGTTTACTTTTAATTACTAAAAATCAATCAAACTCATTAAGGATAAAATCCTGAGGATTGCATTAAACCCACATTGTTTAAAATTTAACTATATAATAATCATTTTTCATTTAATGTATTTACATTATTCTGGTAATAATGTCCAGAATTCAATTGACAGAGGATTGAAATAATATAAATTTACACTCATTTTGCCTTTGTTGGATATATAAACAATATTAACAAAAATCAGTTGTATGACTTTCTGTCAGTACCCTGAGGGTTGGGTCTTAAACTTCTTTTCGTTTATACGATACTTTGTTTCTTTTATATTGTTAAATATGTAGTCACGCTTTTGTTTTATTATTTTGTTAGGAGTGTAGATAGCCCAGCTTGGGTATATTGTTTGTTATTAGTAATATAAACGATCTTTAATTCACCATTTTTGTAGAATCGCTACAATTGATTTTTTAATTTATGTATTTTAGAGGCTAGCGCTGTTTGTACGGGACTATTTATTGTGAACAAATAAATATTATTTTTTTTTTCACGGAACGGCCTTTCAAGACTACGCGGATATCATTACTTTTTCCTTCTCACTTTCTCTCTTCTTCTCTCCCAGTATCTTCTGCGTGCCTTTGCTTCTTCTCTTCCGACCACGCTGTACTCCGTTTTTCTTTATTTGCCGCAAGAACATTTATTTATTTCAATTTTTTTCTGTACTGTTCTCTATCTAGGCAGTCTTTGTTCTTTTCAATTTGTTTGATTCCTCTCTTATTTGCTTCACATTCACGTATTCACGGATTTTGCCAAAGAGTTTCTTGTTTAGTCTCCTTTGGTCCATTCTCATCATCTCAGTCTTCTGATTCTTATTTCGGTTTCCTGGTCATTTATCTCCCTGTAGATTTCCTGGTTGGGTCTTAACCTCTAGCCTTCCTGTTCTTGGGTCTATAGATCCTGCTCAGGATCCTTCTCTTTATTTTCAGTAATTTTTCCAGGCTAGGGAGACATGTTGTCTCTATTCCGTATAAAATTACTGGTTTTATGACCGTGTTGTGATGCCTTATTTTTGCGTTAGACGATGGGTTCTTCTTATTGTAAATATTGCCTGTTGTGAAGCTTAGCCTTTCTAACTTGATGATGTCCTCCTTTATGCTCTCTTTCTCCAAACCGTTATTGCATACTATCTCTCCCAGATATTTAAATTTCTTTGTCACTCTTATCTGTCCATATTTCGTCTCTATTACTTTTCTCCGTTATCATAAATTCTGTCTTTTCGTAGGAGACTTTTGGACTGCTTTTCCCACTATTTCTTTCAGGGTATTTATTTGACTAATTGCTTCTTCCTCTGTTTCTACCAGGATAGATAAATTATTATTATAAGAATAAATAATAATAATAATATATATTTACCGCAACAACCCATAAAGAGTGCAGTACTTTTATAAGGAAGTACTGTTAATTGACCAACGGTTGTGCAAGGAGGTGATTTGGATAGAATCACGCTCGCACGCCACACTTTTACCCAGTTAAGGGTACCCACGTAATGAAGATGGTAGACCCTGAAGTGCTCCTGAATCCACAGGACTGACTCACGACAACAGTGAAACAGAAAATAATTGTTCATCACAGCTGGGACCGAACCCATGTCTTTAGATTTAATGGCACAGTGCCTTGTCACTGAGCTACCTGCTTTATTGTAAATTAATAAAAGTCATTAAGGTCTGTCCATTCTCGAAAATATATATTAGTATCCACTAATGAGTTATCAAGTGAAAAATTCGAATTTTACAAGTGGTAGTTTGAAAGTAATTTCATGCATTATTAATTAGACAAAAATTTAAATAACATGAAACATTATTGAACATTATTTAACTCTATAATATGAATTTTTAAGTCTTAACTAGTTTTTGATATGATACCACAACGGGTCACAAGTGCATTAATATGAAATTCAAATCGTATCTGAAGGAGGGAAGGAATGAATGGATCTTAGTCTTTACAGAATACAATAAGAAGAGGCGTTTGAGGGACATAAGACCTGGTATGGGCGACCAAGGAAATGCCATGACAGAAAATTCTTTAATGTTAGTGACATTAATATTGCATAATGAGAGGAAAACGATGATCCAAGGTAGCTTGTTTGACAGGACTTAGTTCATAAATAATTTATAATACACATTTGAAGTACGATTATACTTATTTTAACCCTATATTTGGGTTAAGTGAAAATATCTTCGTTGTGAAATGCCCTTTATTCAGTACTCATTAATCAACGATTAACAATGAGAACGTTTCGGGGCGATGGCCCCATCTTCAGGTGCACTAACATTCTCATTGAACCTTTTTTTGGTGATACTAGGTTGAAAAATATAAGACGTGTGTCCGAGAGATTTTGCTAGAAAGATTATTATATGTAATTTTAGAATTTTTTTATGTTATCGTATACCATCTTTGCTTTGCATGTATTTAATGTTTATTATATACCAACATTTTTTTTTTTTTGTAGAATAAGAACAAAAGACTATTTATCGTCTCAAATGAGTGTGTGTAAAAAATCACAAAGCGCTTCTATTAATGTTTACAAAAGTTTTTATTTTGAAGTGGGCCAGTTGGTAACAGAATATAGCCGCAAACTTTGATTTATCTTTAGTTATATATTTATCGTTTATACTTGCCTACGCTCAGCGGAGAAGGGGGTGAGTTAAAGGAAAATAGAAATAAATATAATCACAAAAGGGGAAAAAATAACAAAACAATAAAGAATAAATTGCTCCTTAAGCGCCACGTTATTTTTTTTTTTTCACTTGGAAATAACGAAAACCCCGAAACAATATGCCCACAATATAAACACAATATACCCCTATATAAACAATTGTCGAATTATGACCACTGGCGAATACCTTTACAAGTAGATAACAGAAAACCTAGGGGCATTACCCCCCACCTGTTGAATTATCGTAATATTAAGTGAACAAAACCAAAAAACAAAAAAAAACAAAGGTAAATTAACTATTTGAAAGCATTTTACATGCATAAGAAAGAACAGAAGATCTATATGTGCAAACGTTTAATGATAAGAAGAAATATATGTACAAAAAATCAAAAAGGAAAGAAAAAGAATTCATATCAATTAAAAAAACAATGAAAACTTATAGGTTGACTTAACCCTAACTTAAATGCTTAACCTTATCAACTAAATTTACATTATTTAGTAATAATTACAAAAAAATTAAATTAATTAAATTTAAAAAAGAATATAAAAGCGAATATAAAATTAAAAAATAAAACTTTGTTCGAACCCCACGTAGTCTTTGGGTGTACTCCTGCCAGAACACAAGGTTGTCCGAATTTTTTCT
The DNA here is from genome assembly GCF_000696795.3 of Halyomorpha halys. NCBI lineage: Eukaryota > Metazoa > Arthropoda > Insecta > Hemiptera > Pentatomidae > Halyomorpha > Halyomorpha halys. Next base: position 41,931 of record NW_027109101.1, read on the forward strand.
TTCCGGTCACCGTCTCACCATTCCCAGAATTATAGAGATGAAACCTGCTACAACTCTCCTATCCAGGACGTGCTGAAGATTCGTTGCTACGCACTCCACTATATCCACACTTCTAGTGTTAATGACCGTCCGTTGAAGTAGAACACCATAATTTTGAAAAAACAAAACACATTCGATAACATTTCTCATATGGTGCTATTTCGGTTTAAACAGTCAAGACAGAGGGCCTTTAAACTATTACCACTTCACATTGAACAATCGTAACGTGTTCCAAAATCAAACTTCACAAAACCAAAACCCACTCGTCTAAAACATATCGCTCGTGTTTTTTTTCACCATGGCAGCCATAACACCTCTTGTCTACGCAGATATCGCCAGTGTTTTTAGTTCACCATGACAACCGTAACACCCCTTGTCTACGCAGATATCGCCAGTGTTTTTATTTCACCATGACAACCGTAACACCCCTTGTCTACGCAGATATCCCCAGTGTTTTTATTTCACCATGACAACCGTAACACCCTTGTCTACGCAGATATCGCCAGTGTTTTTATTTCACCATGGCAACCGTAACAAGAACTTCATTTATAGGGGTATTCATGATGCTGTGTTAAATGTTATATGTTTTACCATGTTAAATGTTATAACTATAGGATTGTGAGCAGCCCTATTTGAAGTCATGTTAAACGTTAAATGCATAAGAGTCCCTAGCGGATTTTCTCAGCAACTTGTTTTATAAGCCTTTATGTTTATAACCTTCCTTCCAGAGCCTTATGTTATTGTTTACTTCAGTTTTGATTTATGTAATTTATTACAACATGCCTAGAGTGAGTGAAAAGTGGAATTTGTGTGAAAGTTTAGCTTATGAGTGTCTTATTGATCTTCAAACTTGTGATGAAGAGAATGAAGATGAGCTAATTGACAACTGTATTGAAAGTCACAACAACTAATATGGCGGCGATCTCAACTGGTCTATTGTGTGACGTCATTCTCGATTTAACTGACCAAGTAACAGACTCTCAGCCATGTTAAATGTTATTTCGTTTTACCACGGCAAAAGAAGGCAATTTTTTTCGATTTAACACGAGTTTTTCCATTTAACACGCTTTAACATAGATCATGAATACCCCTTATATCAGCCTTGCAAAGTGGGACGAAACGTTGGTTAACAATAAGTATTTTTCTTTTACTATTTTGATACCTTTATTGACCGCCATCCGGACTATCTTTCTCAAGTTCTAATTTTTAATTTAACTTAATTTTTTAAGAATTGACAAAATAGGTTAATTTTGGACTGAAATTAATCACCTGGGCAGAATAGCCTGCATAATGATTTTTAAGATTAATGTAGTTCTAAAATTGTGTTGAAGATTGTCCTTAAGGATGGCCCAATTGGCCGAAACGTCGGACAAAAATTATTTTATTTAAACATTTATATTTAAGTATTCCCATAGTCTCAGGTTTTTTTTTTTTTTTACAATGTTATTCATATATATTACTTAGAGCCAACGAATGTTCTAAAAACGAATAAACAAAAAAAAAAAGAGATATTACAGACATTGATAGAACGGTAGACAGGTAGCGATTCTTTCCAGCTCTTTCTCTTTTTTCATCCCCAAAGTTTTTATTTTTTTTAACTCACCTACCGTTCATTTTTAAAAGATATATATTTTTCTATTTTAGGCACTGTGTGGACAAACAACAGTAATAATCTCGTTTTAGTTTTCGAACAATTACAATATTGAAGTACTGAAAAATATATATTCAGACCTACGGTAAAATTTCTAGGCGATTATTTTTTACCCTGACCAGTCTTGAATGTTGATTTTTTCGAAGCTGATAGATAGCAATCAATAATGTTGGTAAAGGTTAAAGGGAAACAGATTCGAATCCCGTTCTTAGAAATTAATTTAGCTCGAATACGGTTGTCAGTTTCATTAACTCACCCTTTGTGCCCTGTTCTCCTACCTAAATGACGTCACGTTTAATTTTAACTTTTCAATTTGTTTAGGTTACAGTGTGTTAGGTTTCTGGTTGCTAGGCCTTGTGGATTTTGTTACTATATTACTCCGAGCTTCATAGTTTTAGAAGGGCTTCGTATTCATAAAGCCCTTCTACTGTTATTGGTTTTTATTACATCCCATCCTACAGAAGCCTATTATCATACAGGAATATAATTCATAAAAAATTTTCAATATAGTGCCTATGGAACTATATTTTACCCGAAGGTAAAATACAATGTTTATAAGAGTTAAAAAATCTATTTTTTTTTTCTTAGCACCATGGGTGCATAGGGTTGAGTTACTAAATGTATGTTGTATGTTAGTCCAATGGTGTCGGGACACACCAGCATAGGTGGTTACTCCACCATCACTATTCCACACTAAATGTAGACTGACTGGAGTGCTCAAAGTGAAGACAATTCCAAGAACCCCACTGACGATGATACTGCACATTCCTTTCATTTTTTACCCAGAGAATGGGTTCATCCTCACGTGATAAACATGAACACGTATTTTAATGTATTTACAGCCTAAAAATATTTCGATGTAAGGAGAGATGGGGCAAGTGCAGCAAATAAATTCCTATCCTAGACAGTGTAAGTTAAGTGCTGCTATCTTGTAGACGAACAAGAAATACTCTTTGTTTTAAATACTAAACAATTACAAAAGGCGTTAGGTTAGTAAATGTTTTAATTTATTTTATTGTTATAAATTTTTTTTGAGAAATAAACAACATAACTAGCTTTCAGAAGTGTTACGCAGATATAATGTTCTATACTAGCCCCCTTATATAATATAAATAAATGAGGAATAGACACTAGGATTACATCTGGCCCAGTATGGGCGGCATATAATGAATTTTAAACAAAAAGCTTAATGCATAGGTGATACAGGCATTAAATTAAAGTTAAATCAAGCAACAATAAAAAAAAACCTTTTTTTTCGGCCAAAACTCCCATTGGAGTCCTATACTGCAAAAAAAACTCCAATCTTGATTTTTAATCCCCCCCCCCACACAATTTATAAAAACAATGGAAGTTAAGGATTATATACTAATAATGTTTTAATCATTATTAGTATTAATAATTATTATTTATAATCTTAAACACTTTCTTGAGACTGGTAATTTTTTTTTTTTTAATAAAATAAATAATTTAATTTCTATCCATTTTAGTCTCAAAACATTTTATTTTTCTTATTAGTGCGACGTTTCGGCCAATCCGGCCATCCTCAGGAACAATCTACTTAATACAATTTTGGAATTATATGATTTAAAAACTCTAAAATTGCATTAAGTAGATTGTTCCTGAGGATGGCCGGATTGGCCGAAACGTAGGTCTTATAAGAAAAATAAAATGTTTTGAGACTAAA
>NW_027109101.1:45385-51965 GCF_000696795.3 Halyomorpha halys
ATAAAAAAAAATTATTATTTTAATATTGATAATTATATTTTTTAACATGAGTAATAGAAAAAATAAAGATATTTTATTGGAATACAATATTTATATTTATTTTTTTTTTCGGTTGGTTCTTGTAGATCTTAGGCCGCCTGAACCAGCAATCTCCACGCTTGCCTGTCTTGGCAACTGCTTTCTCTTTCGCATCTTTGTTGATTCTCCCTATCCGGCTGGTTTTTGGCCTCACACGGGGTCTCTAGGGCATTCATTGTTGGGAATAGGCGTCCTGATGGATTGTTTCCTGCCACATGTCCCATCCATTTTAATCTTCTTGCCTTCTTATCATGAGATACTGACTGCACCAGTCTCTGCAAGCAGTTCGCTATTTGTTCCCCTCTGTAATTGGGCTTGTCTTTCAAATATCTGGATTATGCTTTCTAGGGCATTTGTTAGATCCCAGATCTCGTAGCCATTCATCAGAGCTCACTTTATCATGTACACCTGTATGAAGCATGCCTTCACCTTAATGCCAGGAACACTTCACTATTGGTTGACTGGTTGGGCTTGAGTGGACTGTATAATTGAAAAATGAAACATGATTGAATGAAAAATAAAATAATATTGTTTAAGCTACAAGTGGTTCGAAAGAAAACATTTATGATTAGATGGTTAGTAAATTTAGAATGGCTGGGCTATGGAATTGTAGATAATGAGGTGGTTGATGATGATTATTATGTGGTGGTGGATGTTAATTATAGCCTGGTTGACTTACTTCATGCTTACTTCTTCCCTCCGCATTTCCATACCTCTCTCACCTCTGCTGCTGGGAACTACTCCAGTAAATCTACTCACTCATGGTAGATATTATTAATGAGTGAACAAAAGGAAAAGATGGACTGCTTCTCTGGCTGAAGACAAGACGGCTATCTCATTAGTCTGGGTTTCTTATCATCACAGAGAGCGCTGGAGGAGGTTAGTTTTGACTGTTGGCCACATGGGCGCTAGTATATCCTGTAGGCTATTATATGCTATAATGTATTATGGTGGCCCCTTCAATTCAACCTTTCGGTTGCCGTAGGTTACCCGGAACAACGCCCTTAGTTTCAGATTTTTCGGAATTTCATAATTCTTGACAGACAGAAGGCTCTGGTCTATCTCAGTCCGTTGACTACTTTTATTGTAGAACTGAGGTATGTTTCAAATACCTCCCTATGCTTTTTTCATATAAGGCCTGAGGTGGCAGAGGTGTACAATACAGACGGCTGTCTATACCAAGAGATTATAAATAAAAAAATGTATACTTTGCATCAAATAACGAAACGAAATATCGGTAATATATCATGCCCGTCAAATTCTTAACATAAAAATCCAAACTCCACAAAAAACTAACAAACAGAAAAAAATATATACATTTTTACTTATTATAACCCGAGTACATAGAATGATCTAAAAATCAGTAGGCCTCAGTGTGAACTAAGGTCGTATTAGGTGAAATGTGGATGAAGCGACAGTTTTCCTTGAGTATTGTTATAAACATTAAAAATAAGGCAGCAAAAATTTAATTTTAGTTTATTTAAAGAAATAATTAATATTGATTAAATATGATTGAAAATATCTTAATTTACATAGATTTATAACAGTAATCAAAGTTTCTAAAAATAAATCTTTTGTAAAATAATAAGTCATACATTTTGGATATAAAAGTTCCGAGGGAAAGAAAAAATTAATACGGTATAAAAAAACGCTGGAAATAATCAGAATTTAATATAAATTATTACAAATACTTCAAAAGAGTTTTACATCTGAAAATATATTTCAATATTCTGACTGGAGTGGAGAGAAAAATATTTTTAAAATGCCGTTATAAAGATAACAGAGGATTATATATAGAAAAAACTGTAATAATTTTTATTTCATTTAGTTTATAGTTGATTATTGTTTGAAAAAAGAAAAAGTGGAAAAACAAATTGAGACTGGGCGGACCTGAGGAGGGCTCCAGGACCCACAGGGCTGACTTCACAGCAACAGAATAAAAATTATCTACTACAGCCGGATTCGAACTTAGAGTAGCACAGCGTTTTAACAACATATATATTTTATTTAAAAACAAATTTGATCCTTTTTTCTCAACTTTATTCTTATCAAAGCCTTCCAACGTTTCGACCCTCAGGTCATTTTTAAGAATACCTTTATTTTGTTGTCATTTTCTTTTTTAAAAATCTTAAAAATGGCGGCTAATTGCCTTTGTCCCATCTATAACTTCCTCCTATATAATTCTTTCTTAAATTTAAAATTTTTACAAACCACTTCTCTTCTTTCTTTCATTTACATTTGCAAACCTTAAAACAGAACCTACCTTCTTCAACTACCTTCAACCTTGTTTTAAGGTTTGCAAATGTAAATGAAAGAAAGAAGAGAAGTGGTTTGTAAAAGTTTCAAATTTAAGAAAGAATTATATAGGAGGAAGTTATAGATGGGACAAAGGCAATTAGCCGGCATTTTTAAGATTTTTAAAAAAGAAAATTACAAGAAAATAAAGGTATCTTTGAAAATGACCTGAGGGTCGAAACGTTGGAAGGTTTTGAAAAGAATAAACTTGAGAAAAAAAGGATCAAATTTGTTTTTATATAAACTAAACCACTCTCAAACAAGAATATATTAATAAAAATTAATCAAACATATATATTTTTAAATTGAATTATACAAATTAAATGTATTTAAAGTGGTTAGTCATTCATATTAATAATTTCAATTGATGTCCTAAATTTTAACTATACTGTATGTTAACGCCATATATATGTATATGTATATAAATTAAAATGTAAATCTTTTTTTTTTTTTAATCAGCTGTTAATAAATTTAACACATGACAAGTATGTTTTTGTTTTTAAAATAAATGAAGAATTGTGTGTGTGTGTGTGGTCGTGAAATACCAGCCAGTAGGATTATTAGCCACAACAATACTACAAGTTCAGTGGCCATAGATCAGTCGCCCCGTCGACATCGTCGCCCATGTACACTCGCCCAGTCGAGTAGCCAACTTACAGTCGCCCAGTCGCTGTACTTGTTACCTGACCTTTCTGGATGAGATCTTCGGAGCGGTTTGCTGTGTGGGCCCACCTACGTTAAGAACAGAACGTCGTCCCCGACCTTTTCGGTACGAACTGCAGGACCCCGACCCATCGGAGTTCATCACTTCATCATTTACAAAAATTTGTAATTAGCAATTTTTTTCTTATTGTAATTTTCGTCAAAAGAAGTTTTTTTTTGTTATTATTTTTGTTAATTGGGTCCTATATTATTTAGAAGGTTTCTCTTTGTTTTTAATTTAATTTATGTATTTAATTTAATTTACGAATAAATGTTTTATCCGAGCCAGCGTTTATTTATTTTTTTTAGTTAAGCTTTCCAACAAGGAGACTATGTCGAATTGAGGTGGCTTAACACTGTATGTATTGATAAAAACTTTTAATTATTATTGATATACCACTTCCTGAAAACTGTTAGAACCTTAAAAATTCCAGCTGTTCCATTCCAACGAGGATCTTCCATTGAGGATTGTTCCATTCCAACAAGGATCTTCCACTGAGGATTGTTCCATGTTCCATTTAACGTGGAATGGAGTGATCATTAGTAGCATCTTAATAAAACGACATCATCATTTTCAATAAATAACTAGAAGGAAATTGATGTAACAGTTCTTGAACAAAAACAGTTCTTTTGAGGATTTATGTTCCCCTAAACCTCCTAAGCTCTCTGATAGGAAAAAGAGAATACATAAGTGCAACCTTCCACAAGGAGACTAATATTTGAAAGAAAAACAATCCATTTGCATAGCTCATGAACCGTGCAGGAGTCTTTTGAGGATTTGTCAGTCGTCACCGGCCGAAAGGGCTATTATCGATTATTAAACCAACACTAATCGATTAATCATTTAAAAGGTCCTTTGTCTGAGAAGCCTTTGTCGTAAAGTACTTGAAGGCTGCTACTCCTAATTATTAATAGCAATCTTATCAAAGGGAAATTTGAAAATGTATGATGCATTTTAGTTTTAATTTATATTACTTTATGATTAAAACATTGATTTCTTTATTTGTTATGCGATAGAAGGATCCAACTAAACTCTAACGTAAAAAGCTTATCCTTGATATGAAATAACGATAAGGAAAATTTTTTGTTAGATAAATGATTTTTAAATAAGTTGTTATGAGAAGTTTATAAAATATAGAAATTTGCTTATTTTAAAATAGATGAAATAAAAAATAAAAAAAACATTGAATTTCACCGTTTAAAAATGTTCTTATTTTTAAAATGACTATCCACGTTTCGAATTATTTTATTAATAATTTTTAATAAGGACTAAATTTTTCATTCTTTGAAGAGAAAAATGTGTAATTTTTTTAGATGAATTTTAAATTTTTATCTATCAAATTTACTTGCTCGTCAGAACTTTTTTTGAAAGATGTAAATTAACTTTTTTTTCATATGAACCATTCTGAAGGGATTTAAAACGACAAAACAATTCACTTTTTTTTAAGTTAATTTTTTAACCAAAATAAAGTTCTTCGCAGGGAACTTTTTTTTTTTGGATGTTTAAATTTGCCCTCCAATTCACTTTATTTTTTTTGCTCGTAGTTTCGTTTATAACAAATACTTGACAAATTCTCTAAACTTCCCATTTGCTACAAAAAACTCTTATACACTATGATAATCAGACCTCAGGGTTCCACCAAACCATCAAATTCTTTCCGTATCCAATCCTTACAATCCAAAATCCTCCGTAAAATTCTTGATGATCCTGATTATGTCAAAAACTCATCCCTAAAAACATGAATATCCGATTCGTTGCAGATTTGGACCGAAAAATATATACCTCCTATCATTCCAAAATCCTATCTCTCATCCTTAACAATTCCTGATAATCCTCCTAGGCGTCTGAAAAGAAGATGTTGAAGATAGCAACGGTTGAACTACGACTATTAGGTGGTTCTTTTCTAAGATTATCATATGTTGTGAAACATTTATTTCATTTATTATATTTTTTTTATACAGTTGTAAATTTCGATAAAATAAAATTTGTAAATTCCTTTTGAAATTCGTTCATAAAATTAATTTGATTTTGAACGTGAAAATTATTTCTTTTAGAATCAAATTTTCACATTGAAATTCGGAACTCACTCTTTAAATAGTTCATTTCACAAGGTTATTCATGTTTACTGACGATATTATCCAACATTATTCTATTTGTTTTGCTGTAATTTAAATAATTGTTTAACCATACACTTACCCTTGCCTTTGTAGGGTTGTATAATTTAACGATTTTCATGGACTGATTACAACTTACGAGGTTCACTTAGTCCGTAAATGTATTTTGTGAAGGCTGACGATCCGGACCTGCTTCGTCCTCCCAGGTTACATAATTCGGTTATCGTCTGAGTGAGGATAATTTAGTTAGTATTCAAATAAAGAAGTAGCGGTCGACTTTGGAAAACCGATATTGAGAATGGTACTGGGGCCAATTACCAACATGGATCCGATGGTCCTCCATGCTGCGGGGAAAAGTATTAATTGGTTAATTAGGGCGACCGAGACCGTGGTACTTGAGTCCTTGCTCCTGATCGACAACTGACCCAATTAACGGTACCCTATTCCCAGGATCACCTGGTTCAGAGGACGACGGCTCCCCTATCTGGCACAATGTCACCCGCCGGTATGTAAATGTCTTCCCAGTATCTTTTACCCGTATGTTCCAAGGTAGTTCTGCATAGCTCTATGCGATAGCCATGGCATTGTTATTCCAAAACAACTTACAAATAGCTACCAATGTAGTTTAGATTAACTAATATCTTATGGTACAAGAGTCCAAGAGAATAAAAAGTTAGTTATTTCACCACAATTTTTTATTACATTAATGAAAAACATGTAAAAAAAAAAATTTTCTTATGGACCTCTTTATCTTTAAAACTACCAACACTACGAAAAAATCTAAGAGAAAATTATTTAAATTAGAGTAAATTTGCTAAAATATGAGTCCTATTTACGTTCAATAGTTCCGGAGATATACCTTTTAAAAAGCAACATTTCATAACAAATGCACTGAAAAATTAATAGTGAGCGAATTTATTTTGAGAAATCTACATCTCGAAAACCATTCGATGTACAGATAGCACTAATAGCACTCAAATTAAAGCTAATTGAATTTACTATTAAGTAGTTTATCTTCGTAAGATTTGTAGGTTTTTATTTGATATTGAACAAAATAAATTCAAAAAATGTTAATTTCTAATTGTTCAGATAACATTTTTGGTTTTTGAAAAATATATCTCAGGAACCATATGTCTTCCAGCACTGAAAGTAAAAGTAATTTAAATTACTGTAAAGTAGGGATGGGATATCGATATCGATATTATCGAAATATCGATATTTTGTCTCCGATATCCGATATTTTGATATCGATATCGAGTAACCGATAATATCGGAATATCGATAATTTTCCTTCGATAATATCGGCATATCGGTTTCTAAAAAAAAAATCCAAATTTCGATATTTTTTTAAAGAAAATAATGAAGCTTAAAAATAGTATTTCGATATTTT
>NW_027109101.1:55645-58519 GCF_000696795.3 Halyomorpha halys
AATTTAACGAATATTAGCAAAATTAAATAAAATATAAATGGCGTTGATGACCAATGAAGTTTGGCGCCACTAAACAACCAAACAAACAAACAAACACATAGAGATTTTAATAAATTTCCTATTATTAAATTTTCTTCAATAAAACAATTATATTTTAGAATATATATGTTCTGTTTATGATATGGTTGTGGTGTTGCTTTGTTTCAAATTTATTAAGAGTTTCTTATGTATTTTGATTAGGTATGACATAAAATAAGTCTTCCTGTGTCTTGCTATATCATTTTATAATTATTATTACTTTAATTCGTTAAATTTTCGATATCGATATTTTAAAATATCGATATTTTAGTTCCGATATAATACCTATATCGATATTGCTATCCGATACCGATATCGATATCGATACCGATATCGATATTTTTCTTTCGATATCCCATCCCTACTGTAAAGTAGTTTATATCACATATCTTCGTAAGGGTAGTAGCTTTTATCATGTTCGCATATGATATCTTCAGTAATATATCTTTTTCAAATGAAATTTTGTCCAGACTACTATAAATAAATTTATTGAAGAAAATATCATGATAACTATTACTCCAACTGAGATGACTGTCATAAAGTACTTTATAGCTTATTAAATTGGTTTTAATTTGAGTGCTAATAGACATCTGTACGACGAATGATTTTCGAGATATAGATATTTCAAAATAAATTCACTTACTACTTATTTTTGGGTGCATTTTTTATGAAATGTTGCTTTTTAAAAAGCTATATCTCGAGAACTACTGATCGTAAATAGCTCTATAAGGGCTCATATTTTAGCAAATTTACTCTACTTTAAATGGTGCTCTCTTATGATTTCTAGTGTCGTTGGTAGTTTTAAAGATATAAGGGGTATTTATGATGTTGCGTTAAATGTAAAATGTTTTAAGTGTAGGATTGTGAGCAGCCCGATTTAAAGTCATGTTAAATGTTAAGTGCATAAGAACTCCTAGCGGATTTTCTGAGCAACTTGTTTTATAACCTTTCCTTCCAAAACATCATGTTATTGCTTACTTCTAAGTTTCGATTTAAGTAATTTATTACAACATGTCTAAAATAGAAGTTGATTGGAAGTTTGGCTGGTGAGGAAGAGAATCAAGATGATCTAATTGACAAATGTCATTATATTATTACTATTGTTGTCATTCATTGGTTTATTAGTTATAAAAACATCCAATACATTACTAATACACAATCCAAACACAAACTACGAACAAGTAACCTAACATGATAACAAACAAAATGGTGACTAGCTCAGTAGATCTGTTGCGTGACGTCATTCTCTATTTAACTGACCTAGTAACAGACTCTCAACCATGTTATGTGGTTTTATTATAGTGAAATAAGGAAATATTTCTCTATTTAACACGAGTTTTTCCATTAAATACGCTTTCACATGTTAAACTAAATACTATGAATATCCCTACAGAGCTCCGAATGAAAAATAACTTTTTTTAATGTTTCGAAACAGCCCCCATTTTTTATTCAACCTTGGCGACTTAATTTTAACTAGTAATTATACATAGTTTTCATTAAAGTAATAAAAATTTAGGGTGAAATAACCTTTTTTCTCCTCTTGGGCTCATAACAAATATAAATATAAGAACACTAGCTATCTCGATTTTAAGTGAAAGTTGATTGGGGTCCTGCAGGGAAAATGCATGTAAATTAGATTATTTAAAAGCGCATTTACTTGTCAACATCTTTCAAATGAAACTCAAATATTTGGAAATGCAAGTGATAAAATATTTTTAACATTATGTTTTCACAAAACAAAAGATATGCTCTGAAACTTCGGTTGGAAACCGATACCTTAACGTACCAATACGAATCCATGAGCATGTCTGGTAGCAGACATCTTGTTAAATATATAGATACAATAAACTACTTTTCACTTTCCTTTTTTACATTTTTGAGAAAGTGAGAATAACATCAAGACAAAAGAAAGTTTTCGCCAGAATAATAATTATACCTAATGCTCGATTACAGAGGCCGTACTGCCTATAGCGACAACTACTATTTAGTGCACGGTGTATAGAAAGCCGAGAGACGGAAACAGGAAGAGCGATAAGAAAGTCGCGTAGATGATAAGGTGCCCCTGAGCAAGCAGGTTCCTTATTGCACAGTGGTTGTCTGGGCTGAGGTGTCAACCACTATATTACAATGGGAGAGTATATTATCAAATTCACTGGCTAGAATCGAACATATCTTCTAATATTAAAACAAATAATACTACCAAGCTGTCAGATACGCAGACATCGAAATACAGATTAAAGAATGCAGTCTAAACGTGTGCATTTGTTTATTTGAATGTGATACAGCAATCATTTTAATTTTCGTCAGTAATAATTACATAGCTTGATTATTAGACCAACTACATTCCATCCTAGCAATGTAAATATGAATAAAAAAAAAGAGTATTAAAATATATAGTTTTTTAGTGAGAAACAAGGTTAAAACCCGTTTTTCCCACCTTTGGAAACCCTGGAGTAAACATTTTCAAAAAAATAAACAATATTTAAACTAGTTTGGCACCTCGATTTTTTTTTTTTATTTTGATTTTTTTTTTATAATTTATTTATTGTTATTTACAACTGTATACACATATATACAACAAGTTAATTTTCTATAGGTGACATAGTGACATGATAAAAACATGTGGAGAATCTACCCACTGATAGAACTCCAATAACATTTCTAGAGAAGATCTCGAGGCCATCTTCTTTTCAGACGCCTAGTAATGAAGAAGAAGCCAAGTTAGAAACAAGTGAATTTGGGTGGTTGAGAAGTTTATTATGGAAGGAACGGTATCTGGTTCTGGCCAAATCGGGA
>NW_027109101.1:58569-61832 GCF_000696795.3 Halyomorpha halys
GTGTGTAGTAGTATTTATGTATATGCTACTGAAATCTATCAATGGTGAAGCATTGCACTAGCTTCATCTCATTTTAATTAATTGTGATATATTTTGTATCATGGACATGGAATACAAATGGGATAATTTTATTGGCTTATGAAAACAAAATAATTAAAATGTTGCTAAAATAATCATCATGATACATATAAAAAATTTTCAAACTTTTGATAATTTTGATAAATTTTGTATAATTTATAATATGTAGAACTCACTGGTATAAAAAGGGAATTCTTGTTGAACAATGGCAGGACTAACCTGTAAAAAAAAAAAAAAAATCAATAAATAAAATGTTAAAAGCATTATAAGGATTATAAAACAATATATGGGTTATAGAATTATAACATTATAGATAAAATAAAATAAAAATCAAAAAAAATAAAATCTATAGACCAAATAAAATTAGTAGTGATAAACAATTTAATCAGGCCTACAGTTAATACCAAGAATTAGCCTATAATAATAATTATGATAAATCTCCCCCCCCCAAAATAGCCTATAATAATAATTATCATAAATCTCCCCCAAAAAAATTTGTTGTATAAAAGTCTTTACCAAACGCTAAAAAATAGCAGCCAAAAGTTTTCAGCCACAAAAAGAAGTGATACCAAAAAGGTTGCCTTTGGCTGAGGAAAATAGAAGCTAAAATTGGGAGGGTGTCTGTCTATTAGCCAACAGGCAACGTACAAGAGCCGAAGAGAAGAGAAAAGTTATTTCACCCCACTTTATGATTACTTAAATGAAAACTATGAATAATTATTAGTAAAAATTGATGAGTCTGCAAAGTATAGGTAGGGGGAATAAAAAATGGCGGCTGTTTAAAACGTTAAAAAATAATTCATAAGGAACTCTATATCCCTAAAACTACTTAGAAGACCAGAAGATCTGATAGAACATCATTTAAAGTAGAGTAAATTCACAAAAATATGAGCTGTCTATTTTGACCCAATATCATCTCAAATTATTTCACTGAACTAGATGATCCCATGTCCTTCCCCGTTCTTAGCGCTCTTTAAACAGGACTGTAAAACTTAGCAATACCTACCAAACAGCACACCAATAGCTAACATTACTATATAAAGGATATTACTTTAAATAAATAATATCCTTAACATGGTTATGTAATAATAATTGAAATGTAATCTGGATCCATATCGATCTCGTACTGGTTATACTACTTTCCCCCGCCCTCCTAAATATAATATATTTTATGAAACAAGTAAATAAGTTAGTTGAAAATGAAATAGAAAACTTAGTGAAGCTATAAGTGAGTAGTCCTTTTTTGATTGACAATTTTAAGTGATAAAGTCATCAGTTCATTTTCTTAATAGAATGCTCCAAGAAATAATTCCTTTAAGCGAGAATGAAGTTTAATAGGCCAGGACTGAAGTTCTTGCTAGCTTATTAAAAGTTACTTAAAAACTAAAAACAAATTTGATAACAATCTCTATAATAAAACTGGCCTATACGTATCTGTAACATTCAATTACCGATTTATCGATCACTGTTTCTATAAAAAGGTGGGTTTCCTTGTGGTAGTATGCAATGAAATTGGGTTAGAAAAAATTCAGATTCTAAATTGTTTTAAGGAATTATACATATTCATTGATTTAAGAGAGATTTGATATTGGCTGTACCTGTATTACAGGAATTTGAAGGTGTTTAAATTCCCTAAAAAAATCAATAAAAAAATCAGCGAAATAGGACGATTATCAACAAAGATAAGGTTTTATTTATAATCTTAAAATTTTTTTTCTTGAGACTGGTAATTTCTTAATAAATAATTCAAAACACTATCCAATTATAGTCTCAAAACCTTTATTTCTTTTACACGTCCAACGTTTCGGCCAATTCGGCCATCTTCAGGGACAATCTACTCAATATCACTATGAAACCATATAATTTAACACTTTAAAAACTTCATTCAGGCTATTCTGCCCAGGTCAAAACATTTATATCTAATAAGTCAATTATCCATTAAAAACCATAGTCAAAATTATTTCCCTGCACACACTATTAATACACTTTAAAAAAAAAAAAAGAAAAGTGTATTAATAGTGTGTGCAGAGAAATAATTTTGACTATGATTTTTAATGGATAATTGACTTATTAGATATAAATGTTTTGACCTGGGCAGAATAGCCTGAATGAAGTTTTTAAAGTGTTAAATTATATGGTTTCATAGTGATATTGAGTAGATTGTCCCTGAAGATGGCCGAATTGGCCGAAACGTTGGACGTGTAAAAGAAATAAAGGTTTTGAGACTATAATTGGATAGTGTTTTGAATTATTTATTAATAAGGTTTTATTTTTAAAAAAATATCGGATATAGGCTATGTTTTATATAAAACATTGTTCAGGTACCGTGACTGACAGTTTTGGGAGGTTGCCATAACACTCCTCTCCTGTGCAAAACTGACGCTATGGGGTGGGTTTAGACCACGCCCCCTTTAGGCAACTAAAGTTGAAATGGATTTCACACAATAATGTTATTATTATTAGAACCGTTTATTTAATTACAAATATGAAAGGAATAGAAGTTGAGGAAAATGTTACATACAATTATTTTGGATATATAATGAAAATACATCAAGCCGCTATCAAGAACTTTATGATTCTTTCTCTGTTCTGACCCATTTAATGAGAATATTAAGAATCCCAACATATATTTACTCCTTTATAAAGTAAGGAGTAAATATAAAATTTAAATAGATTGGCCAATATTTCAATTGATGTTTTCTAAGAACAGTAAATAAAAAATTAATTTCTGGTGAAATAATGAGGAAAACATCCAAATATAAAGTTTAATACAAATAAATAATTGTTTCTGTTATAATCAACAAAGTTTTTTAGAAAAAAATAGTAATCATTATTTGATATAATATTTAGTCTTTACAACAAATCCTTCGTAAAATCCTCAATGCTCTTTATTTTGTCACAAATAAAATCATACATAAAGACCTTAATGTTCCCTATGTAACCGATCTAGTCCGAACCAGATATCACTCCTTCCATTGTAAACTCTCTAACCACTCAAACCCCCTAGTTTCTAATCTTTCATCCTCTTCCATTCCTGACAATCCTCTGAGGCGCCTGAAAAGGAGATGGCCACGAGACCAGCTAATATAAAATGTCATTAGAGTGCTACCAATGGGTAGTTTCTCTACACGCCTGTAACACTCCAATTTAACTTAGATCAGATTTACTAAATGTATTATAATGTA
>NW_027109101.1:61882-62343 GCF_000696795.3 Halyomorpha halys
TGTAACACTCCAATTTAACTTAGATCAGATTTACTAAATGTATTATAATGTACAGTTGTAAATAGCAATAAATAAATATTTAAAAAAAAAAAAGTGTTTACAACAAAAAATTTGCTGATTAACTTAACTTTTTTTTTGTCATCTCCCTGCCTAGCTATTTATGCTAATACAAGGTATGGCATTACTCTCCACTATCAACTTCAAATATGACATATCGAAGGCCACGCCTACGAAAGGAATATACCCCGCCTGCTGACGTTACTCGTCCTGGAAGCTTATCCCGACCATTATCCTCCTTCCCCAAGATTTAAGCATTGTGCCTATTTCATATTGGATGTCAAGAGTCCAATGCCTTCGTTTGGTGGTAAAAATATAATAATTGAGAATTACAAGACAGCACTCCAAGTAAGCGAAAACAAGTGATTGCCTGTATAAATGCCAAATAAAATTACGAAGAACTA
>NW_027109101.1:63688-70626 GCF_000696795.3 Halyomorpha halys
CCCAGGTCAAAACATTTATATCTAATAAGTCAAATATCCATTAAAAATCACAGTCAAAATTATTTCTCTTTAAACACTATTAATACACTTTTATTAATAGTGTTTAAAGAGAAATAATTTTGACTGTGATTTTTAATGGATATTTGACTTATTAGATATAAATGTTTTAACCTGGGCAAAATAGCCTGTATGAAGTTTTTGGAATGGTTCCCTGAAGATGGCCGAATTGGCCGAAACGTTGGACGTGTAAAAGAAATAAAAGTTTTGAGACTATAATTTGGATAGTGTGTTGAATTATTTATTAAAAAAGTAGTTTATGAGGTTTATCTTCGCAGGGGTAGTATTTTTCATGATATTTACTAAAATAATAACGTATTGAAGCTAGCAGACATCTGTTTTGTCAAATGGTTCCTGAGATAAAGATTTCCAATAATAAATTCACTACTGATTTTTCTGTACATATTTCATGAAATGTTGCTTTTTAAAAAGATATATCTCGGGAACTATTGAACCTAAATAGCTCTATTAGGCTTTATATTTTAGCAAATTTTGCTTTAGTTTAAATGATGTTCAATAATTAGGCTTTCTAGTCTTTTTGGTAGTTTTAAATATACAAAGCTCTGAACGAAAAGTAAATTCTTGTTAACGTTTTTAAACAGCCACAATTATTTATTCCCCCTACCTATTATACTAGTTTAATGTACTATAAAGTAAAAGTTTATCTTTGTAGGAGTAGTAGTTTTCAAGATGATTTCTTCAATAAATTTATTTATAGTAGTTTGTACAAAATTACATTTGAAAAAGATATATTCATTTGCGAACATCATAAAAACTACTGCGCTTACGACTTAAACTAAAACTACTTAAACTAAACTTAAACTACTTTATAGTAACTTAAATTACTTTTATTTTGAGTGTTGGAAGACATATGTACGACTTATGGTTTCTGAGATATATATTTTCAAAAACCAAAAATGTTATCTGAACAACTAGAAATTAACATTTTATATCATAAAACCTACTACTCCTACGAAGATAAACGTTATAAACTATTTTATAGTAAATTTAACTAGCTTTAATTTGAGTGCTGATAGACATCTGTACGTCGAATGATTTTCGAAATATAGATTTCTAAATATAAATTCACTCACTATTAATTTTTTATGAAATGTTGCTTTTTAAAAAGGTAACTATTGATCCTAAATAGCTCTATAAGGGCTCATATTTTAGTAAATTTACACTAATTTAAATAATTATCTCTTAGATTTTTTTAGTATTGTTGGTAGTTTTAAAGATATAGAGCTCCGATTGAAAATTTTTTTTTTACGTTTTGAAACAGTCTCAATTTTTTTGCAGACTCATCAATTTTGACTAGTATTATACATAGTTTTCATTGAAGTAATACAAAATTGATGAAATAACGTTTTTTTTTCTCCTTATGGGCTCTTGTACTATAAGAAATATAACGATATCAACACTAGCTATCTCGATTTTAAGTGAAAGTTGGTCGGAGTCCTCCAGGGAAAATGCATATAAATTAGATTATTCAAAAGTGCATCTACTTGTCAACACCTTTCAACTATAATCAAAATATTTTTAACAATAATTTTTCACAAAACAAAAGATATGTTCTGGAACTTCGGTTAAATACACAGATACAATAAACTACTTTTCACTTTCCTTTTTAAGATTTTTGAGGAAGTGAGAATAACATCAAGACAAAAGAAAGGGTTCCTAAATAGCTCTATGAGGGCTCATATTTGAGTAAATTTACACTAATTTAAAAATTTATCTCTTAGATTTTTTTGGTATTGTTGGTAGTTTTTAAGATATAGAGCTCCGATTGAAAAATGAATTTTTTTTTACGTTTTGAAACAGCAACAATTTTTTCTTTACTCTACGTATACTTGGCAGACTCATAAATTTTGACTAGTAATTATACATAGTTTTCATTAGAGTAATAACGAATTGAGGTGAAATAACTGACTTTTTTTTTCCACCGTGCTCTTTTATTATAACCATTACTAATATTATAACAGTGAAATTACCATTATTGTGGTATATTATCAAATAGCTGAATGCAGACTTTGTACACTACGAACAAAGAACCCTCCCAATTTTAGCTAAAATTCAGAGTTTCAAAATTCTAAATTTTTTTCTTATGGTTTTTTCAAAAATTTTTTATTTATAACTGTATATCATGATACAAAAGATGTTGCAATTCATGACCCATAGACTTGTTCAACATTACTAATAGCATTCTCTCATCTATACAGAGCGAATTGGTATTGCCACCATTGCGTCATTCTCAGAATATAATTACTCTCCAGAAGAAAATACGTTAGTTCGGTCCAATTTTCATGACGTTATTACAGTTAGATTTTATTCGTGTTTGTACACTTGTCTAAGCGTTTAAAATAGCTAACGGGGGTTCTCCTAGCCCACGCATTGGAAGTTAGTCGAAGCCACGAACAGTACTTAACAATCTAGGACGAACTTAATAAAACGGTCTTCACTTGTATAATATACTTACGAGTAATTTTAAGAATGAATTTCTAATATATTAAGAACGAGCCATGGTCGAGAATTAATTTATTCAATTAGTTAATATTGATAAAAAATAATTGTTTTTATTAATATAAATGTTATAATAACACACAATTTCATTTGATGCTGTACTCCCAATATAGTTAATCTCCCCTCCGACATTTCGGCCCTTATCAAGGATACAACTTACAATTTTCATATTATTAATTTCTTTATATATTACTCTAATATTTCTTCTAACATATCTTATATTTTGTCACATTCGCTAGAGAGAGAGAGAAATACTTTCTTCATCTATGCTGCTTAAGTACAACAGGTTGCTATCTCACACAGCATACTTATCAATCCGTAATCGGACATATATAAAGTACACATACATGATAAAATAAGATATAAAGAGATATAATAATAAGATATATTAACAATTTTTTTTCCTTTAAAGGAAGCGTTCTTTATTTATAATCTTAATTTTTTCTTGAGACTGGTAATTCTTTAATAAATAACTCAAATACTATCCAATTATAGTCTCAAAACTTTATTTATTTTATTCGTCTAACGTTTCGGCCAATCCGGCCATCTTCAGAAACATCTACTACAAAAAGTTTCTATTATATGTATGATCCTACAAACAATTTAAATACTTAACATTATTATTATATATAATTTACCTTTCCTCAATACTACTTTGCAAACATATAATTTAAAACAACTCTAAAACTTCATTCAGGCTATTCTGCCCAGGTCAAAACATTTATATCTATGAAAACATTAAAAACATTAGGTAAAATTATTTTTTGTTAATAAGTATATCCCACATATGTTTAATTACCTAATTAGTTAATTATCCATCAAAAACACAGTCAAAAATTATTTCTTTGCAAACACTATTAATAGACATTTATCACAACCATGCTTGTAACCTTCCTCTACTCAGTTCAAGCATTTAAAAAATTATTTATCATAACTACATTTTTGTCAATTTTTCTCTTTATTTCATTGGCAAAAATCCAATCAAGGCCAACTATAATTATCCACATACAATTTATCCTATATTATTTATAAATTAATCTTACTTAATATCTCTGGATAATGTTGATTTAAAGCGTTCTATTTTAATACCTATATACCTTAATAAACTGGATATAATAGTTAAGGTTTTGCCCTAGTTATTGGTTTGTATCTTTTTTAGCCCAGGCGAAGTTAGTGATGGGATATAGATATCGATATTATCGATATTATCGATATTTTGTCTCCGATATCGATATTTTCCTTTCGATATCCCATCCCTAGACGAAGTCCTGCAAGGTGGTACGAAACGTTAGCTCATAATAAATAGTTTATTTACATTTCAGCATTTTCCTTTTATTGCGTTCTTTACTTATTGTTTGAGAGTGGTTAACTTTAATAAAAACACAATTCCATTTGATCCTATACTCTCAACATATTTTATTTTCTCTCCGATGTTTCGGCCCTAAGGACGTTATCATGGATATATTATGTTATATCATATTATCAACATATAATTCCCCCACATGTAACTCTTAATATTTTTTCTAACGTATCTTATAATTAATTTCTCACATTCACAAAAATAGTTTTTTACAATATAGGACAATAGATCAAGTAGACAATCTTTTTTTTTAAAATTATTTTAAGGCACCAACCACGTATGAGTCATTATTTCCGACATGGCAAAGGATAGACTTGTAATTTAAGACTTTTGGCCTGTACCCTTGTACGGGAGAAAGGGTCAGGATGGGATCTGTGGTAAATTTTTTTTTTTTAATATTTATTTATTGCTATTTACAACTGTACATTATAATACATTTAGTAAATCTGATCTAAGTTAAATTGGAGTGTTACAGGCGTGAAGAGAAACTACTTATTGGTAGCACTCTAATGACATTTTACATTGGCTGGTCTCGTGGCCATCTTATTTTCAGGCGCCTCGGAGGATTATCAAGAATGGAAGAGGATGCAAGGTTAGAAACTAGGGGGTTTGAGTGGTTAGGGAGTCTAATGTGGTAAAATTTGATTCAATTTTATAGTAGAGCTTGGAATGATGGAGAAGCTCAAAAAAGTTTATCTACGGTTTCTTTGTTATCCTGTAAGATGGAATGAAGATCCGCTGGTATATCATATAATTATTTTATTATTAATTATTACTATTATAATTATTATAATTATATACAGATTTGAGGGAATTAAATGCTCGGCATTCAGTCAAAATGTGTTTAACCTTAAGTTCTGTTTCGCAAGTATGGCCTGAGGGTGGTGGGGCTTAAGATAACCCTGGGTCCACGCACATTTCTAGTTGATGTTATCCAAGGGGAGATGTAACTTCTGATTTCCCTTAATTTGTTATCGGAAACAATCTTTTTAACATTTTTAAACATCCGCCATTTTGTATTTTCCCTAACTATACTTGGCAGAATCATTAATTTTAACTAGTAATTATACATATTTTTCATTAAAGTAATCAAACATTGGGATGGAATTTCTTGATACTTATGCTTTCTACAATATTATTATCCTATAAAGAATTTATTTGCAGTGAACGGGAAAATATAATTTTTTCCATATTAGGATATATATATTGTATTACCTTATTGTATAATTATTGTAGGATATATATATTGTATTACCTTATTGTATAATATACCTTAGTATATAATTACCTTATTGTATCTTATTTTTGTAATATTCTCAGTTTTCTTTTCTTTGTATCTTTTTAGCCTTGATGAAGCCCTGTAAAGTGGGGCGAAACGTTGGACATTAAAATAGTTTTAAACTATTTGTTCTTTTTCTGACCGCAACCCTGACCATCTACTTATATTTAAATCTTTACGGTCAACTATATATACATATATATATATTTATTTCGTATATTTAATCGGACATATTGCTAATTGCAAACCACTACCTGACAAAATTTATACCTAAAAGGGAGTTGCCAATTAGAAGGTTATAACGAGAGCCAACTAAGAGTTAATGCATTTAGTTCTGAACTACCGTTTAATTGTACCGCTTGATCGGGAGATCCGTTGCGCTCACTAGAGCGAATTCAAGCGCTTCGCTACCCACGCTGCTCCATGTGAACATTCTATGCAATAGTTGTCCGCATTCATGTAACCAAAAGAAACTGTAAAGTAATGTGATGTATCCTAGCGGTTAAGAGCGCAGAATCTTGTTTTTCCCAAGTCAACATAACAGTACTCAGAAATGCTTTATATATGCACTATTGTAAACATGAAATAGAATAGAAAAAAAACAAACTTTATACTGAAAAAAGTTCTTTAAGAATAACAGGTGTAAAATACGTTGTATTTATTTATCTGGCCAATTGAAATTGCTTTTTATTACGAGATATAGCTTTTTAAAAAAGCAACATTTAATAAAAATGTTGTATGGGACGTACTAAAAGATCAGTAGTTAGTGAATTTATTTTGAAAAATTTATATCTCAAAAATCATTTGACGTACAGATGTCAATTAGTACTCAAATCAAAGCTAGTTTAATGAGCTATAAAGTAGTTTATGATGTTTATCTTCGTAGGAGTAATAGTTTACATGAAATTTGCTAAGATAAATTGATTTATAATTGTTCGGACAAATTTTCATTTGCCAAATTTATATTCATATGTGAATATCATAAAAACTACTACCCCTACTAAGATTTTTTCAAAAATCCAACATTTTATACGAACAACTAGAAATTAACATTTTGTGAGTTTATTTTATCAAATACCATAAAAACTACTACTCCTACAAAGATAAACATAATTTACTATTTTGTAGAAAATTTAACTAGCTTTAATTTGAGCAATGGCAAACATCAGTACGTCCAATGGTTGGTGAAATAAAGTTTTTCATAAATCAAATTTATTGTCCGAACAACTATAAATCAATTTATTTTCTCAAATATCATGAAAGGTACTATTGCTACAAAGGTAAAGGTCAGACACTTCTGTATAGTCCATCGAACTTGCTTTAATTTGAGTGCTAATAGACATCTGTACGCCACATAGTTCCTGAGATATAGATTTGCCGGATCGAGACTTTTCATATTAAGTTTTAAAGATTTCAACGCGGACATAAACGCCCAATACACGTTCTGTTGGAAATGAATGTCTCAAATTAAACAGACCCACGGGTACCCCCAAAAGTGAGGGTTGATTATGTTTACGAATAGCTGAGCTAGTGGGGCAACGTAATTACTTATTACGTAAACTGTTTTAAGTTTATAAAGTACACAGCTTTGCCAATTGAGTGTGTTAAATAGACTTTCTTGATAATGTTATATTGTTTATACTAATGTGCATGATATCCAAGGGGAGATGTAACTTCTGATTTCTCTTAATTTGTTATCGGAAACAATCTTTTTAACATTTT
>NW_027109101.1:70921-78261 GCF_000696795.3 Halyomorpha halys
AATGTCCAACGTTTCGCCCCACTTTGCAGGGCTTCATCAGGGCTAAAAAGATACAAAGAAAAGAAAACTACAGAATATTACAAAAATAAGATACAATGAGGTAATTTAAGCTAGGATAAATATTATGTAAAAATAAAGTGATAAGAAATTACATATAAATAAAAGGAAGGAAGACATAAAATAAACTTGAATAAACCATGATAAGAATAAAAAATAAGTAACAATGGCAAGAGTAAAATTTTTTTTAAAATACGTAAAATATACACCTAAAAAAGTACAGGAGATAGTAGTAATAGTTTATTAAATTACCTTATTGTATCTTATTTTTGTAATATTCTCAGTTTTCTTTTCTTTGTATTTGTATTTTATATATCGCTTATATTAAAAATGAACGAAGAGAAGGAAACAAATCTATCATATTAGTTAATTTAATGTTTACCACGTATACCGATGACAAGTGTGCTCGCCAATCCAAAACTCTCCAATCGCTTATCATAACCCTCGAAGAATGGTGCCGAATCGGTGGATAAAAATAAATCCCATCAAATCACCTTTACTGTTCGTCGTAAAACTGCCGATTCCCCTGCAGTATACGTTAATAATGTTGCTCATATCCCTGTAGATTCGCTATCTTGGACTACATCTGGACAGCCGACTAACTTGGAATCCTCACACCAGACTGAAAAGACAGGAAACTGCACGTCGATTCTGACTATTACAGCACTTACTAGACAAACGGTTTAAACATAAAATTCATTGCAAACGACTGATCCACATGACTGTAATAAGACCAATCCGGATATATGGAGTTGAGCTTTGGGGCTCTCCAATCCAAAATCCTTCGTAAAATCCTCAATGCTCCTTACTTTGTCACAAATAAAATCATACATAAAGACCTTAATTTTCCTTATGTAACCAATCTAACCCGAACAAAATATTAATCATTAGATTATAAACTTCCTAACCACTCAAACCCATCAGTTTTTAACCTTGCATTCTCTTTCATTCCTGACAATCCTCCGAGGCCCCTGAAAAGAAGATGGCCTCGAGACCTTATATTGTAAAAATGTTTTTACACTGCAACCAATGGTTAGTTTCTCTTCATGCTCTATCATACCATTATGATCTTACTTCAAATTTACTTTTATTCTATGTACAGTTGTAATAAATATGTCAATAAATAAATTTTAAAAAATGTTTTAGATTTTGTTAGCCTTTAATTTATTCTTAAATTAGTTTAAATAAGATTTAAATTTATTCGGCAAATATTTTATTTCTGGAGTTATATAATGAACCATTCTTCATTTAAATATTCCATATTAGAACTTCATGTCACTAAATATGGAAGCCCACGAAAACTATGCAAATTAGGCAGCCATATTTATTTTGGTGGTTGATCGACAAATTTTGCCAATACTTTATTTATTAGACTCAATAATTTCATATCCTAGTAACTTTAGTCGGTATTGGAAAATAAATATTTTTTTTTAGGCACTGATTCGGCAAAATTTGAGTTTAAGTAGGACACAAGCGGTCAAATAGCGGACGCCAAGCCAAGAATTCGCGTTGACCTAAACTGAGAGGAATCTTACCAATTACGATCTAGCTAACAGATTCAATTTTCCTTTTAACAGCTTCAGATTTATTTATTTCAAATATTTCTCAAGTATAAGATTCAAGTGAGGGTGTTATTATTATATTTAATTTCCTCTAAATATGCAGTTTATTCAAGTATATAGTAATAGTAGTAATATTCTTTATTTAACCTGGGACTGATCACTTTAGAATAATATTACAGGCGTCAAAATTAGGCTTTAGAGCCTTAGAGTTAAATACAAAATTATAAGCCATCATAAAATATAATATATATAGTTGACTGTATAAGTTAAAATATGAAGAAGATAGAGAAGTTATAGTGTTCATGATTAATATCCATTTTTATACTAAAGCGTGTGTGGTGATGACATTCATTGTGTTATGACGAAGCAAAAATGAAATGAATTTATTGAGAAAGCTACTCTTAATGCAAAAGTCGTGTAGAGGATCCCTTGCCAAAGTGGCTTAACGATGAAATATGAAATAGTCTCTAGAGTTGGCAATGCGTACAAACAAGGTAAACGACTATAGGCAAAGGTCGAAGATAATTCTCCAAGATTGGGCTTATATTATAATCAAATACGTTGCTTGAAACTTTAATGAAGTTTCATAAATTAAGAAGAATACCATTTTAATTTTATGAATAATTTCTAGCATGTAATTATCCACGGGGCGGAAGTACACCTCCGAATGGCTGTTGACCGTAGATGGCGTAGCATATGCTAAGTGCTCGTCTTGTCGTATCTTATTACGATCTTTTCATTGTTAATGCTGCTCATGTTTGTAACATTATTGCCACATTAAGGATTCATATTCAGATGTCCTTTGAAGAGGAAGTGGGCTTGGGATTTGGCACAGCCTCCTCGATAGAGACGACCTGTTGAAGAAGGCTGTGGCTGACCTTGACCCCGCCCCCTACCGCTGCCTGACCCACTTCTGGGCTCGCCTGTTCTCATTCCTTCTTCTTTTCGAGTCTTTTCCTGTAGCTTTGGTATTTCTTGGCTGTATAACCACCCTGGTACTGTATCTTACATTTAGAAAAAAGAATACGTCAGTGTTAGATAAGTTAATTACATTACGTTAGGGGTCTAATCAAATTAAAAAATCCTAACAAATCCCACCAGATCACCTTTGCACTCAGTCGTAAACCTCTACTCTCATGCCATACTGTATCTTCTTTAAATATCACAATTGCGCCTTTTGTACAGATTCGCTACTTAGGACTCCATTTGATAAGAGACGTACTTGGAATCCTCTTACTGGACTGAAACAACAAGAAACTCCTAGTTGATTCCTATTACAACACTTTCATGACAAACGCTCAACACTTCCCATTCACTACAAAAACTCTTATACACTATGATAATCAGATCAATTCGGACATACATATTTGTGTTTTGAGGCTACACCAAACCTTAAAATTCTTCTCGCATCCGTACAATCCAAAATCCTACGTAAAATCCTTGATGTTCCCTATTACTTCACAAACACATACGTAGACTTCAACATCCCATTATTTGTAGATTGGTCCGAAATGTTTCATCCTTAACAATCCCTGATAGTCCTTTGAGGCGTCTAAAAAGAAGATCAACAAGGGATCTTCTAATTTAAAGTAATAGTTGAAGTACCACATTGAGTTGTTTCTCCCCAAGATTTTTACCCAATTAAGGGTACCTACTTCATGAGGCTCCGGAACCCACAGGGTTGACTCACGATAACAGTAATAGAGTAAGAAAATATATAAGGTAAACCTCAGGGTATTTTTACTTTTTAAAATGTATCTATTTATATGGTCAATTAACGCACAGAACGGGCAGAAAAGAGTCAAATATTTATTTGAACCCACTGCGTTTATAAATAAATGATCACGATGCAATGATCTTTAACAATATGCCACGTTTTCCAACGATGCCCATATTTTACACCAAACCTCAATAGCTTGGGACTAAGCCAAGATGTCTCAAAAACCATTGGAGACGATGATAAGGCAATAGAATTGGTGTTTCGGTTTTTGAAATCACAAAATTTACTGCCAAAAATATAACTTGATCGGAAGAAAAAAATAAATAAATAAAATAATCAAATAAAATTTAACGAATATTAGCAAAATTAAATAAAATATAAATGGCGTTGATGACCAATGAAGTTTGGCGCCACTAAACAACCAAACAAACAAACAAACGATGCAAGGATCGAACATTATGCAAAACTATTACAAAAAAAGTTATCAATAATAACTTATTATATTGTTATATTTACAAACAGATTTGCAGACCTCACTCAAATAGTCGGAGTTTATAGTGAAAAATGAAAGTATAGAAATATTTGTGTACATGTATATTTCCATGTGTATCTCAAATTTAATCAGTAATTAATATATTTGTATATATATTTTTTTTAGTTGGCTTTACAGACTTTGCAAACTATACTGGCTTTCAATTTTGTGTATAGGCGTCCTGATGGATTGTTTTGATCTCAACTAATATTATGGACAAATTTATTCTGTTTATTGTTATTTAGTCATGTCAATGTTTTTATAATATTGTCTTTAATATTAAAATAATGAAATATATAAAAATACCTTAAAATACTGTATTAAATCCTTCAATAATAAAGAAATAAAAAACAATATAAACTCCTTAGTAACTGTTTACTTGACCCACTGAATCAACATTGAAATTCAGGTCCTGATTAACTATAATTTGGAAGGCCAGAGATGTTTCATCCGACCCGGTTTCGGACACGTTTGCTGACCTTGCCACAGATTCAATCTGTTATCTAAAGTTGAAACTGGCTCGTTAGGATTGGAGATAACGTTGCCAATGGTCCCCAACAGCTTAGCCAATCGATTATTAGATTCACAATAAAACTTATACAAGCCAAATATTTGTGAATCCGTAATATTTATATCAGCCCAAAAACTTATCATAAGTGTTGTGATCATTTTCATTTATACCAGACATCAAATAAATCTGTACCACTACAATCAATGAAGAGTCAAGGGTACAGTACTATGTAACGAAGTAGTGTTACTTTACCAACGGTTATGGGTACCCCTTTTAGGAGGTTTAGTGGACCCCAAAGAGCAAGAACCCACAGGGTTGACTCACAGCTACAGGAATAAATAATTATCTGTCACAGCCGGATTCGAACTCTGGTCCTTAGAGTTAGTAGCATAGTGCCTTATCACTGAGCCACACCACTCTTTTACTAAACATATTTTCCACGAATGTAAATTTTTATGTTTCTCATTTTCCATTTTTTCTGTGAAATATTGCAGGCAATATGCATCCCATACAGAATAATATAACAAGAATTTTTAAATTTTGTATATACATTCTTAATTTATAATTCGATTGATGAAACGATTGTTGCGTGCATGAAATAAACTTGCTAATAATATAAATTCATAAACAATTGCGTTTCAGTTATTGCGAACCGTGATGTAGGGGGGGTATCGATTGTTGGAACCCCTGAAGAGTTTTCCTCAGGTGTTTTCCTTAAACCTTGCCTCATTAACCCAGAAAAAAACTCAATAGTTTGCTAATAGAATAAAGAAGTAGTGATTCGGTGCTCTTCGCTACTTTCTCCGGCAGGTAGAATGCGAGATTTAATTTTTAAATTTTAGAGATCGTTTATAGTATTTCTCATTTATCTTTATGTTAAAAAAGCTTTAGGACGCACATAGGTATACAGGTAGGTACGTACAGATCTGAAGCTGTACAGGTATTTTTACCATTGAATATTTTTTTGAAACAGATTTTAGGAGATACAGGGAGGAAGAAAGCTAGGTTAGCACACTACCCATCTTGCTCCCGAATGATATATTTAAATTTGTGGTATATTTAAAAATTCCAATGAATTGTGCGCTCTTGATCACATAATCTGTGAAGTTGGAGTATAGTATAAATTAATATATTCAATAGCGGATTTTTGTATACTTATTTCTGAAAAGTAAATTTTTTTTTGATAATTTTAAATTTTACAGCAAAAGCTTATTCAGTTTATTTCAAAATTAAAATTTTTACCTTTCAAATAGGTCTTAAAAACTTGGAGAAGGGAGTATAATGGAGGGGGTAAGCTGGCAGAAAAAGTGAAGCCAAGAAGGCTTGCTTTTTTATGTGATTCAGGGGCGTGGCAGAGGAGTAGGGGAAGAGTACGAGCCAATCACTATCATCTGCCAGAGAGGCACTCACGCTCCTTGGCCGAGGCACCGCCGTTCTTACCCCTTCAGAACTCAGTACACCCCTTAAATTACAAATATTAGAAAAATGGCAGGCCAAGTGGGATGAAAGCTCTCCGAATAAATTAAAAGAAATAAAACGATCTGTAAAACCATGGTCAACATCCTGCCGCAACAGCCGTAGGGAGGATGTTGCTCTAACCCGCTTGACAATAGGACTCTCCTCACGCACTTTCACCTAATCAGAAAACTGCCACCTCCAACGTGCAAATATTGTCAGTCAATTCTCACGATCATATTTTTGAAGAGTGTACTCACTATTTGCCAATAATAAACAGGATAGGACTGACCCCAAATTTATCAGAAGCTCTCACAGATGAGGAAGCTAAAATTACATTAGTATTTGAATTTTTAAAAGCACATCGCCTTCTTTATAAATTATAATTCCTCTTTGATTTTTAAATAGATTTGATATTGTTTTTAAAAGAGAAATTCGTCAATTATATACAAATTATTCCTTAAAATATTATTGATTAACGAGTAGTACTTCAAGATACTTCGAACATCTTGACAAATGACTGACATGGAATTCTCATACAAGACTGAAAAGACAGGAAACTGCTGGTCGATTCCGACTATTACAGCACTTACTAGACAAATGGTCCAAACTTCCAATCCACTACAAAAGACTGATCTACATGACTGTTATAAGGCCTATCTGGACATACGGAGTTGAGCTTTGGGGCTCAACTAAACCATCGAATTCCTACCGAATCCAATCCTTACAGTCCAAAATTCTTAATGCTCCTTACTTTGTCATGAATCAAGTCATCCATCAGGACCACAATGTTACCGATTTTGGCCAGAACCAGATACCAATCTTTCCATGATAAACTTCCCAACCACCCAAATCCACTTGTTTCTAACCTGGCTTCTTCTTCACTACCTAATAATCCTCCGAGGCGTCTGAAAAGAAAAAGGCTCCGAGATCTTCTCCTCTAGAAATATTATTGTTTATTAACCCATTAATATTATGAGTTCTATTAATGGGTAGATTCTCCACTTGTTTGTATCATGTCACTAAGTCACCTACAGCAAATTTACTTGTTGTATATATTTACTATATTTTATAAATAACAATAAATAAAAATATATATTTTCTTCGAAATACTGTGGAGCTACCTCCAGACTTGTTCCAACGATCAGGTTATTAACCGCTTGCAGAGCCTCGAATAGCTGCCACGAGCAGGTTAACTGTATTGGAAGGGAAGGCAGGGGAGGGAAATGGGTTCATCTCAAGACCACGATTTGACGATCTGCAGCGGTCTGTGAAGGAATGCTACCAACGGTATCTGATACCTGCCCCTGCCTGCTCTTGGGCGAGCAATGGGCCTCAGCAACTGTAATAGTGGGCAACAAGGATTTTTATAATCAGCTTTTACAATAAAAAAAACCTTTTTCATTATATATGTCTTTAGAATTTTAAAATTTTTGAAAGACAAATCGCTAAATTTTAAGTGTATCTATAATAAACAACACAATTTTATGGACCTTCAAAGAA
>NW_027109101.1:78566-96826 GCF_000696795.3 Halyomorpha halys
ATGAGTTTATTTGTAACATAATAAGGAGCATCAAGGATTTTACATAGGATTTTGGATTGTAAAGATTGGATGCGAGAGGAATTTGATGGTTTTTTTCACATCGTACGGATTGATCGTTTAGAATAATATACAGGCGTCAAAATTAGGCCTTAAAGCCTTAGAGTAAAGTACAAAATAAAAATGAAATTATAAATCGTCATAAAATATAATTGGACAGTGAATTCGAAAAGATAAAAATGAACAACGATAATTAACAAAGTATATAAAATAAAAATAGAACAAATAAAATAAAACTATATGTCATATCAATAAAACACAACATGACTAACTTCTGATAATAAATAAAAGAAGATAAAAAATCAAATACTATTAAACTAAAAGTAATAAATAGAAAGGTGCAATTTCTGCTAATATCCATATTTACAAGTATAAAACGAAAAACTGAAGCATTAAATTCAGAAAACATATAAACCTTGTTTGAAACTTTAAATTGTTATTCTTCTGAAATTGGGTGGACAGAAGGTGGTCGAAGACACGGGATTTGGAGGTGGGAAGGGTACTTCATAACTACGAATGAAGGCTACAAAGCTTACGAAAATATAATGCATTAAAAACTTCAATTTTCTTTTAGAACACAAAAATTAGTCATAAAATAATAAATAACAATTATTCCGTAATAATTAGGATTAATTGGTTTTAACAACATATCAATTAAAGGCACGTCTACTCTAAGTGCCCAGTGAAATAAGTAATTCGCTTAACCAATTTAGAATGATTTTACGTCTATGTATTTTGCATTATTTCAGAGTCAATATATAACAATTTTTATTAATTAATGATTAATATTAACAATTAACTTGTTGAATTAATCATTTTAGTTACTGATCTGAAAAACTAGGATACTTGTTTTATTTCAGGAAACTTCAAAATGTTTTAGCCATTAAAATTCAACAGGTTTAACACCATCTTTCCAATCAAAAGATATTTAATCATTATCAGTAACTAGCTTTTAATACGTGATTCTCACTAGGTTGTAGCTAGTTCTGGTAAATATAAAAAAAAAATTCAATTTTGTATGAATAACATTTTTGTTATAAATTATTGATTTTACACATATATGAGACTCAAATAATTAATTACTTATAAAAGGCAGTGATATATAACTGGAGATTTCAGTTACTCTGTTAAAAATACTTAATTTTCGACATTTTTCGGCTATTTACTTCTCACGTGACCAGCGACCACAGCGACAAAGTACAGCTGACCTTACTCTTGGTGTTGTAACGAATAAGGGTTAATATGAATTGTGATGAAGAAGCCGAAGGCATTGTCAGGAATGCATGTACTAAATAATGATATGCACCGATTATTATTTTACAAAAATATTTATTGGGTTAATATAAAAATTTGATGGGATATAATAATTTATTTTTCATCCATGTTCTCTGTCAAGCAACATTCAGTTCTGAGGACGAAGGAATCAGATTGCGCTGAGAGCTGATTAGTATGGACCCATGGACCCATTTGTCCTCATGGAGATTGCTCTTAACGAAACTCTTAAAAAGGTTCGGTACCTTCAACCATGGTTTCTGGGGCAACGAGATGCACCGTGTCCTTATACAACAACTCTTCTAAATGCATCCAATGTCACAGGGACCTTTCCTAGTTTCAAAAGATTCCAGTTCTGATTTCATTGTTGATTCTACAGCAATGCGATTTCCTGCATATGAGAACTTGAGAACGTTTTTTCTTAATATTTAATATTAATGATAATTTATTTATTTGTTTATGTGGCAACCCCCATACAAATAGAGTTAGCCTGTAAAATACTTTTTTTTATTTATTGATAGATATTGCAATCTGCTAAACAGTTGTGGGAAATGGAAAAAAAAATCTCTCTTAAAATATATACAAACAGAAGGATTAACAAAATGAACATAATCAAAATATTTGTATGAAAAAATAATCTCTAGTCACAGTTTCACTCTTATATACAATATTTACACAATCGACCTGAGGATCCCCATGGAAGGAGGAGACCATGGGAAAATTTACTCTTCTTTAAATAATGTTCTCTTAGATTTTCTAGTGTTGGTAGTTTATAAGATAAAGAGCTTTGAATGAAAAATTAAGGTTTTGAAACAGCCGCCATTTTTATTCCCCTAACGTATACTTGTCAGAATCATCAGTTTTGACTATTAATTATACATAGTTTTCATTAACGTAATCAAACATTGGGGTGAGATAACTGCCTTTTTTCTTCCCGGCTCTTGTACTATTAAGACACTGCCTAAATTTATATTTATTATTCTCTTTTCAAAAGACTAAAAAATCCAATAAATATGACGTCAATACAAGAAGAAAAAGATTCGTCTCCAATGAATATCCTGCATAAAGCGGATTATGGGAGAGGTTATACAGAGCGAGTGAAATGGAATCCATTGCATTACAAAGGAAATAGAATCATTGGAGGTAATATCTGATTCTGGGAAGTCTTAATAGGAATATAAAGCTTCCATTTCTTTTGACAATAGTCATCGAATCGACATTTCTTTTGACAAAAATCGTTTTTCGAGGAACAATATAAAAATATTTACAGTGTGTCATAAAACTTTATTTATTTAGCTTACACTTCATATTTCTTATATTTTTGATTGATTTTGAAGAAAACTGTTAAATAATTATAATTTCGCAAGATCATTTCGGTGTTAACTTATTTTTTTACTCCTTCCTTCTTGAATGGTCCAAAAAAAGAAGCAAATTTGTTTAATTATTTAATATAATTATATATAAAACAATTGTTTAAAATTAATAAATTTGTATTATATGAATAAATGATTGAGCGTATTATTTCAAATTATGAAGAAGATGATGGAGGTGAGGTCCGAAGAAAACAAAAAAAAGTTAATAACTATTTATTTGCTGACGTTTCGCTCCAATTTGTAGAGCTCCATCAAGACTAAAAAGATACCAAAAATAACATGGAATAGTAGGATAATATGATACAAAACAGTAAATTAAGGTAGGGTTACAATATGTAAATATAATTGAAAAGTACGTTATAAAAAAATTAACAAAAAGAAGAAATAAGAATAGTTATAATAATATATAAAGAATATATATAAAGGAAAGAAACTACATAAGCTATTAGGTTGAAAATGAACAAGAGACGTAATAATAAGTAGAAATAGAAAAGCTTATATGAGTAAATACAATTTAACACAACAACATACGGAAAATGATGATGTAAGTTGAGATTAAATAAAGGTCGAGAAAGAAAATAAAAGGTAAAATTAATAATAATAATAATAATAATAATAATAATAATAATAATAATAATAACGAATTAATAAAGAACAAATCAGGAACACCCACCGGTTCTAGTTAAGAATAATAAGTATAAGAATTATCTAATTTAGGAAACCTAAATATAAATTAAATGAGAGAATACGTAACTAATATTTAAAAAAAAATCTTATACCAATAATAAATATAGTTAGGGTAAAACAATGAATACAATATAGTCATTAAAAAAATAAAATAATTTTCTGTCGAGCCGGATTCGAACCCGTATACTTGGAGTTAGTGGGATCGTGCATTACCACAGTGCCACGACGCTTTTACAATATAATTATTAAATATTATAAATAATAAATGTAATCATGGCCGTAGGCAAAGGGAAGCAGAGGGGAGCTGCGTCTCCCCCTTAGGTTTTTGGGACCCCCCAAGAAAAGAAATATAATATATTGAAATTATTTGATACATGTTTTATTTTGGAAACATGCTATAATGAGTAAGGTAATGGCAGGGAAAGATGGTGTCCAAAAAATCATCTGAGATGAAGATTGCAAAACTGCATATATTTTCATTGTGCGAGCCATTGGTTAAGCCTTGTTTTTAACTTTTTGAATTCAGTCGTCTCATTTTAAATAATTTATTGTCATTATAGGTAATAAAAATTTGAAAAGTTATGAATGGTGCCAAAATTGGAGGATTAAACTAAATTCCAATAAATCCCATCAAATCACATTTATCCTTCGTCTTGCCCTAGAGTATCTTTTAATAATACCCCACTTATTCCTGTTGAACAGATCCGTTACTTAGGACTAAATCTGGACAAACGACTGACCTGGAATCCTCATACAAGACTGAAAAGACAGGAAGCTGCTCGTCGATTTCGACTATTACAACATTTACTAGACAAACGGTCTAAATTGCCAATCCATTACAAAAGACTGATCTACATGACTGTTATAAGGCCCATCTGGACATACGGAGTTGAACTATACGGCTCCACTAAACCTTCTAATTCGAATCCAATCCTTACAGTCCAAAATCCTTCGTAAAATCCTTAATGCTCCTTACTTTGTCTCAAATCAAATCATCCATCAGGACCTCAATGTCCCCTATGTTGCCGATTTGAATCCAGAATCCAGAACCAGATACCAATCCTTCCATAATAAACTTCCGAACCACCCAGACCAACTCGTTTCTAACTTGGCTTCTCCTTCACTACCTAATAATCCTCCTAGGCGTCTGAAAAGAAGATGGCCTCGAGATCTTCTCTTTTAGAAATGTTTTGGAGTTCTATCAATGGATAGATTCTCCACATGTTTGTAT
Organism: Halyomorpha halys; assembly: GCF_000696795.3. Taxonomy (NCBI): domain Eukaryota; kingdom Metazoa; phylum Arthropoda; class Insecta; order Hemiptera; family Pentatomidae; genus Halyomorpha; species Halyomorpha halys. The sequence continues at coordinate 83,187 of NW_027109101.1, forward strand.
CATCTCATAATATCACTTACAGCAAAATTACCTGATGTGTATAAATGTATACAGTTGTAAATAACAATAAATAAATTATTAAGAAAAAAAAAGTAATGATTGAATTTTATGAAGTGGAAATAAAATGTATAACTATAACTAAAATGTATAACTATAAATAAAGTGTATAACAATAACTATTTTTGTTGTATAACGCAAATCGTCATTACATTTGGTAAAGTTGATTGTTTGGGACGGTTCACAGTCACAGAAGATCTCGAGGCCATCTTCTTTTCAAACGCCTAGGAGTATTATCATGTAGTTAAGGAGAAGCCAGGTAATAAACGAGTTGGTTTGGATGGTTAGGAAGTTTATCATGGAAGGATTGGTATCTGGTTCTGGCCAAATCGACAACATATGGGACATTGAGGTCCTGATGGATGATTTTATTTGTGACAAAGTAAGGAGCATTAAGGATTTTACGAAGGATTTTTGACTGTAAGGATTGGAGCCAAAAAACTTAAAATTGATTCGCAATCCCAAAAACTCGACAATTACCGGCTAAGTTGAAAATTACCCGAAAATCGTGGACACATACCCGCATCGGTAGCGCGGCTTGTGACCCAATTGCATCCTACCCAATTTTTTTTTTTGGCCAAGACTACCCAATTATATGCTATCACTACACCTCTCCATGTTTATACATAGGCTTCTCAAGACAAACAATTGATCTATTTAAAAACTTGTGTTGGAAAAAAATAATAGGTATACATTTATAGTTTCAATTTTCGGAATTTAATTTACTTTGAGATGACACAACTGACTCACGGCGAAAAGTTGAGGTTTAAAGATAAATATATTTTTAAAATTATAGTCATCAAGCTATGAAAATCCCTGCTTAACGCATTTGAAACCTTCTATATTAACAGCCAATTGCATCAGGATTAACAAATAGAGACAATAGAGGATTACATAAAAAAAAGGTTCATGCAGTTCCACTCCTAGTTACCTCCTAGTTAGGAGCAGTGACATACAACTTGGGGAATCCAACCACAACCCGAAGACTAAAGTCTAGACTGCTGCAGAAAATCCAGTTATAAATTCCATATTTATAAGTTCAGTTATTGTCACTCTAAAATTTTATGTTATCTTAATTTTTTTCTCTTCATCTTTTTCTTAAATTCACTTTCTTTTTTTTCCATTAGAAGTGAATTATTTATTTCGTTAAATCCACAAATGCCGTTGTTTTTGTTATTACATTTACTTTTATCTTTTATTAAGAATTGTTATTTTATCTTAATTTTTTATTATTTATAACATTGTATATACTTAGGGGTGTCTTTTGTATGAGACTATACCCCGCCCCCTCCATAACAATTGTTAAAAAAAAAATTTACCTCTTGCATTAACCATGTAAGGCCCATCAGGCCAATTCATTATTAAATAAATAAATAATAAAAAATCTTCTATATCGAAGGATTTGTGTCATTTTAGAATATTGTATTCTCAATGTCATCATTAGTTTTCAATTAATAATAAATTGAAACATAGAAAATATGACACATCATTTATATACTGGAAGATTATTGATTGACCATGTGTAAAGATGAAAGGAATATGGTCCGGGTGCGGTAAAAAAAACTCAAATAGTAGAATATACTATTTTATAGAGCCAACGTTTCGCCCCACGTTGCAGGGCTTCGTCAGGGCTAAAAAAGATACAAACACATAGTTACAAAAGGAAAACAAAAACATAAGTGTAAAATAACAGGGGTATAAAATGTAAAAAAGTAAGATATAATAAGAAAAATTAAAGGTAGTATTTTTACCTTTACATTTACTATTTACTACCTTTAATTTTTCTTATTATATCTTACTTTTTTACATTTTATACCCCTGTTATTTTACACTTATGTTTTTGTTTTCCGCACCCGGACCATATTCCTTTCATCATTTATATATATTTTTTCATCGTATTTACATTAAAAATTATTACATTACTTAGTATTGTTTGCATATTTCTGGTACAGTTTCTGAAAAATTAATGAACGTTTTGAATTCATGTAGTCAATTTCCCTTGCATAATTGTAGAAAATCATTTCAGAAATTATTTGTTATTTTACAGGAGAAATACAACTTTTATCATCCCATAGGCGTTGATGACCAGAGGGTTTTACGCCTTTAAGCAACAATCAACAACAACAACTCCTAGAGGCTGAGCTATATTTTTAATAGAGGTTATAAAAAATATAAACATAAGAAAACTAATATTAAAAGAAGATAGTTGACCATGTGAAGTAAATTGTAGGAGGATATTCCTGGTGGCGGTCAATAAATTGACCAATTATTAACCGTCACCTCAACTATCCTCTTAAAAAAAAAAACTAATTGTGTATCAAATTATTAAACTAACAGTTTAAATCATATATTCAATAAAGCTTTTCATATTTTTATTATGGATAAATTATATATAATAATAATAACGAAAATCTACAAAAGGTTCAATATTATACCGTTAAATTGGAAAATTACCGGAGAGTCAATCGATAATGAAGCATTGAATAGATTAATTTGTCTTCATGGAGATAGGAAAAACTAAGTCTTTGTGAAGAAGGATTTACCAGTCGTCATTCGGAATACTGGCAATATATTTCCATTTCCATTCAAGGCACGGGGTAGCCTCTGGAAGGCTGGAGTCATTGGATTGTTTTTAAGTTAAATAACGATCCCAACTTAGAAAGACTTTGTTCCAAGTCCCGTTTCTAAGTTTAATAGGTTCAGATCTAACTGTATAATTTCAATTATTCCTTCGGGGATCTGTTTAATATGCATACTGTATGAATCAAAATAATGAGAACTAGCGCGCATCAGACATAATAGTTTACGTAAAAGACGTATGTCAGTTGAATTCCCATGTCGTATTCTAATTGACGGACGTATTCTCATCGTACGTCCCACTTGGGAAGACTACGTTAAACCGTTCATCTTCCGTCATGTAACCGACATTAGAGTAGCAGGTCCCAGAACGAGGAAGGTCTCGTGTTCTCGAAGTCCATCCAAGACATTTCTTTCCCGTCATTTCAAGAGTTTATGTAATTCATGTCCAACGTGGGTAAAGATACGTACATGAGGAAGGACATAACACAGTTCTTCGAAATGAGAATGAGAGCAAAGCAGTAGTCGTTGTTTAGGTATTAATAGTTATTTTAGATGCAATATTTTACTTCAAGAGAGAAAAATCTCAAAACGTATCGTAAGGATATTATTAGAAGATTACGAAAACAAAACAAGTCACTCAAATACCAGTAAATAATTAATCAGTAAACGTTTCGGTAAGAAGAGAAAATATAAAACATATATTTTATTTCTCTCAATTTTATTTTCTATAATTTTAATTTTTAAATTATTAATAAACTAAAATATTCATTTATTAAATAAATCAAAATTTGTATCCTTACTAGTCTCAACACTTTTTATTTCAACAGTCCAACGTTTCGGCCATTTCAGCCATCCTCAAGGACATCTTCAATTATAAATTCTTCCTCACACTAAAATTTAAAATTTGTTATGCAGACTATTCTGCTCAGGTCATTTATTATAAGTTAAAAACCTATTTTTTCATTTAAAATCATAAATATCTAAATCTTCTTATTTTAAAATTATCCACAAAATCACTACCATATACACAAACCATTTATGGTATAAAATAGGTTTTTAACTTATAATAAATGACCTGGGGAGAATAGCCTGCATAACAAATTTTAAATTTTAGTGTGAGGAAGAATGTCCTTTATAATGTCTTTTAATTTAAGATGTCCTTGAGGATGGCTGAAATGGCCGAAACGTTGGACTGTTGAAATAAAAAATGTTGAGACTAATAAGGATACACATTTTGCAATAATACAAATAATTACCTGTCTCAAGAAATTGAAATAATATAATTAAAATATTCATATTCCTTTGCATTATATAACTTCAAATTATTATTTTACTTATTTATTCAATTACCTATATATACATTTTATTCTCCACTTCTTTCATCGCTTTAATTTTATTCTGTACAATTATTTACTTTATGCCATTCTGTTTATATTTATTCTTTTTTATTTTTGTATTCATTGGTTATTATTTTGTTCTTAGCCCTGATGAAGGCTAGAAATTTTGGCCGAAGCGTTGGCACGATTAAATAAGTTATTTTAACTTAATTGTGTTATATATAATTTATCCACGGTCAACTATCGTTCATCATTAATAAAAATATATTAAAATCTCTTGAATTATGAGCAATGACTTAGAGTTGTTTGGATAGACTGGTTGCATGGGTTAGACTCGTAGGGTTGGGTTACGCCTTATAACGGTCCGACACACTTATTACAGGCTTCCCGAATCATGCAAATGCTTCTGTAGCCCTGTAGCCGAGGAATCGAACTGGATAACGGCCAGTTTTTACGTCCAATTTGGATTTACTGCCATCTCGAGGCGATAAGCTCAAGTATTTATGCTGCTTTATGACGCCACAACCTAGGGAGGAGGGAATGGTTAAGGGTTAAGGGAGCCGGCGTAGGTGTTGGGTAAAGTCCCGCCCACGAGTGTAAAGTACCGCCCTCTACGGAGTAATATGAAGCGGAGCCAATTATAGTGGATGTCAAAATAGAACTGTTGATTTATCAACAGATTAAACTCCCACCACTTTAAACAGCTATTATTGAATAAAACCCTGATTAACCTGTTATTATTAACCTGGGCAGAATAGCCTACATGAAGTTGTGTTTTTAAATTATTTAGTTATAAAATTGTATTAAGATTGTCCCTGAGGATGGCCGAATTCGCCAAAACGTCGGACTGAGTATAAAATGGACTGAGACTATAATGGATAAAATTTAAATTTATTTATTTAAACAACATTAACAAGTCTGAAGAAAGTGTTTAAGATTATAAATTAAATAAGGATATTAAAAATAAATAAATAAATAATAAAGTAGGTGATGCAAAACATTTCCCTCCATAAAAAATTTCTGTAACCATATTTTATGGTGTTATGCCTCATGAATACAAAAGAGTGAGAAGCGACTGAATCATAACTATGCTAATGGAATATTGGTCCAATAAAGACACAACTAATTTTTTTTCATGACCCCTGGTCATTTTTCTCATAAGAGTAAAGATTCTTTCAAAAACCAAGGTGGGGTCAAGTTTTCATTTCGTAGGGCCGCTATAAAAATAAAAGTTGACCCCTCAGGCCGGATTCGAACTCCTGCTGCTGTAGTTCACAGATTACAAAGAACTAAGCCTTAACTCCCTGAGCTACAGACGGCCCTTAGGATACAACCAACCGCTATTTAAACACTTAACTGCGAAAAAAAAACAAGTTATCAAGATCGGGCTTAAAGCAAACCTCCCAGATACGTTTTGGTCCATTTTGCGTTCATTAACTACTCGGCCTAATACTAACCTTATTATAGATTCTTTCGTTACTTGGCCCTACAACGTTATGATATCATCACGTATAATGGTTAAAAAGACTTATGAGACTCGCGTTGAGGGAAGACAGCGAAGAGAAAGACCGCGCATTTCCTGGGAGGAGAGGGTTAAGGAGGCGGGACATGGACTGGAGTAGGAGAAGGGAAATGGTCTAAGAACGAGACATCTGGTCCAGACCCAGCAAATTGTAAACGCACACTGCGCAAGCGGTAAAGGGAATAAAATGACGAGATGAGATAATGACTAAAATAAATTTATTTTCTCAAGTGCTATTTTTAAGACTCGAATACTTATTTATTTAAATTGAAGATAAAATTTAGCAATTGTTCATAATGGACTATAATCAATCAATTGCTCCATTGGTAACGTAATGTAGCCTGTGAATTAGTGCAGCCCCAGTTTCACAACAATGAATGAACACTTTGCCCATCATGAATCGCAGCCTTGACATTTCTTCCATTCATGCGCAAATTGAGCTCTTAAGTAACAGTAAAAGGCTCTCTGAATTCATTATATGATTTTCCTTCATATTCCTAATGTTATTGCAGTCATCAGCTGAGATTGGGAACAGAACTTTTATTAACGATGTACCTTTAGCGTGGTGCTGATTTTGAAGGATTTTGAGATGCTGCCCTCTAATGACAAACGCATGAAGGAGTAGGAAGCTTCCATAAAAAGCCATATAAAGAAGTTCAAACTCAGGATTAAACTTTTCGCGATCATGATTGTAATTGTAAAAAAAAAAATGTAATTATTTAAGGAGCAAGAAAAAGTTCTTATTTGAAAACAATTAAAAAGGAAACTGGAGGAAACAGTCTTATTTAGTTGACCCAATAAATATAGGAGAATCTTCAGGCTTATATCCAAAGAGCAGATTAAGAGTTAAATGACAAACCTCAGAATTATACCTATGGGAAAATTAGGACATTATTAGACGTAGAAATATGGGATCATTAGACGTAATTTGTCTATTAAGAAATTTTATATCCCCCCCCCTCAAATAATTGTAGTGACATCCTATATTTAATGTTAATGTGTATATAAGGTCTTTTTTTGTAAAATTAAAACATTAAAATGTATATTACCTATTAAGTAAATATAAAATAAATGCTTCATTTGTATTTAGGTTTCTGGTTACAGATTCCAATGATTGCTTTAAATATATAATATCTAATATTTTTATTTTGTAAAATCTGTAATATTGCTATTTTGTAAAACGTATTCTAATATTAAATATCTAATACTGAAGATTGCCTGACAGTAGAGTTTCATATGGGAAAAAGTCCAAGATTCCGACAGTAATATCGGTCGTAAACATCTTTTTTTTTCCTGACCTCCTATTAAAAATTAAAATAACAAATTAAATATATACAAATAAGAAAGGATGTATATAAGCCGACAATATGAATCTTGGTTTGCCAGTGTGGCATTATAAGATAAGCTGCCGGGTCCGCTGAAGGCGGTGTCATCGACGGTGGCATGAGTCTGCCGTGAGCGTAGACTCGTAGTCGTAAACATCAAAAGTATTAAATGTCGATATTTATAAATTAAACTTTAACTAAAGCGAGAAAGAAGTAAGCGTGAAGGGAAAGAAATTTTCCCTCTTAAAAGGCGGTTAATATTATAAACTAACCTATATAGTTATCGACGTACAGTCTGGTCAAGAAGTAATTGTTCCCGCCTTTTTTGGGGGGAATGAACGTAAATAATTACCAAAAAAAATATATATAGCAATAAACCCAAGGAATTTATATAAACCAGGATAATTATGTGTGAATTACATTGATTCTAGACACCCACGTTAACGGAAACGATTCGCACGTCTCTAGTTTAATTTGAAACCGTAATTAAGCGAAAGAGAAACATTTAATTAGATCCGTGATGCCTCTCAGACACAAAGGGTTGCTAGGGCACTGCATACTTGATCAATATGTTGAGGGATTTATATCACATACAGGAATAACCAACATTCATTTACAAAAATATATGAATAATTATAAGCAATTAATTACTCTTAATGATTCAAAATTATTATTTTTTTTATTATAAATTATTGACATTTCCAACTGTGCATAATAATACATTCAGTAAATTTGATGTAAGATCATAATGGCATGATACATGCATGTAGAGAAACTACCCATTGGTAGCACTCTAATGACGTTTTTATATTAAAAGGTCTCGGGTCCATCTTCTTTTTAGGCGCCTCGGAGGCATTCCAGTCAGGAATAGAAGAAGAAATAAGGTTAGAAACTAGTAGGTTTTGTGGTTAGGAAGTTCATAATGGAAGGAATGATACCTGGTTTTGACTAGATCGGTGACATATGGAACATTTATTGATGATTTTATCTGTGGTAAAGTAAGGAGAATTGAGGAAGGATTTTGGATTATAAGGATTGCATACGAGAGGAATTCGAAGGTTTTAGAGGATCCCCGAAGCTGAATTCTGTACGTTCAGATAGGCCTTAATAAAATCATGTAGACCTTATTATAGTATATTATAATGGATTGGAAGTTAAGACCTTTGTCTAGTAAATGCTGTAATAGTCGGTATCGTCATGCAGTTTCCAGGTTAGTCGTTAGTCTAGACGTAGTCCTAGGTAGCGGATCTGTAAGAGTAACATTATTAAAGGATACTGTATGGTAGACAGTAGGTTTCCGTAAATAATCATAAATAAATAAAAATACCCAAAATATATAGATTATAAATACATTAAAAAGTTGTTAGCATTTAATCTACTATTTTTGCAAATACCTCCAGGCACTCCAGACGGAAATGTAGTCAAAACAATTTTTACTAAGTCGAGTTTGAACATTCGGAAAAACTAGATGAGAAAATATATTTTTAACTACATCGTTATTGCATAATTTTCTAATATGCACATCCGACCTGCTTCTCTCGTGAATTTTAAAGATAAAAACGTTTATTAAACGAATCGGTAATCATTATTTAGTGTAATTTAAAATTTGTCTGTTTTTAAAACAAGTGTATGGTTTTAAAAAAAATGAGTTATTAAAAGTGTGCAGTATACCGAAAAGAGTTTAACCTTAGCTGGTGAAATGTTGGGTGAGTATACGGAAACTATAAAACTAAATACTACTAAGCTGATGAACTCTAGTAAGAACTAGATCCCGGAATAAATTCGGATAAAACAAAATATACGGGCAGCAGTAGAAAGGGAAGCAATTTCAGTGAAGATATAGGAGAAAATACAATTGAAAAGATAGATAGGTTGAATGGCAACTAGAAAAAAAAACTACTGACTGTAGGGCTGTAGGTTTGCGTGAATAATCATAAATAGATAAAAATACAAAAAATACATAGGAAATAAATACATTAAAAAGTTTTTAGTATTTGATCTAGGGACGTGACGGCAATGCGGGTTGGGGCGCAGGTCCCAGTGCGCTCCGTTTGGAACGTTGTGGGTTCGATTCCCACCTGGGGCAGTTCATTTTTCGTTCATTCATTTTTCGGCGGCCCCGAAGAATGAATCTTGACACTTTCACCTTGATTAGTACGCGGCGGCAACCTAGGTAGCCGTCAGGGGTTGGCAAAAAGGACCAAAAGGCCCACTTGCCGGACTTGTTCCCCCCACCAATACCAGTACCAGTAGTATTTGATCTGCTACTTTTTAAGCACCTCAGGTATTCCAGACGGATATGCAGGCAATCATGATTTTGAACTTCCTAGCTGTAGGTATAGAGAATTAGGCGTAGAGCGTTTACACCGCGTTGTTATTGTTTGCTGCCGCGTATAAGAGAAAGCGACTAACCGAGCGACAATAGTGAAACGATGGCTTGAGAGCTGTCAAGGCACGTGGAGCGATGTCTTTTTCTAAGCAATCAAAAGCGTAGAGAATCCCTCCATTCTCTGGATCCAATGTGTAGAAAACAGTCTTGTTATTGATAATTTTATTTTTTAGGTTACTACGTTGTTTAGCATAAATACAAACACACAATGTAGTATAATGTTTTCGTTGTCCCAGTAAATAATTATTCAAGTAAAAAACTAATAATTAATATAGCACTATTTTGGTAAAGGACCATGATGGATATCATGATTTATATTGTCTTAATTTCAACGATTTCGCCATTCCGTAATTCGTATACATTATTGCAAACAATTTTATAGCATGATATCGGTTTATTTAATTTTTTTTTTAATGATTCTTTTCTTTTTATAAACTGTGTTTTGAGAAAGGTACCTCCTAATTAATTGAATAGAAATTCATATTGCCATCTAGTGGCAAATATAAGAAGTAGGTGGCTTGGGTAACCATATTGGTCTCTACAGAGTGAGAAGAGTGTACAGCATCTCAAGACCTGCATCATTTTGGCTGAGATGAAGACTTCACTTGGGGTATTCATGATGTTGTGTTAAATGTAAAATGTTTTACCATGTTAAATGTTATAACTATAGGATTGTGAGCAGCCCTATTTGAAGTCATGTTAAACGTTAAATGCATAAGAGCCCCTAGAGGATTTTCTCAGCAACTTTTTTGATAAGCCTTGTGTTTATAACCTTTCCTTTCCTTTGAATAAAATTATTATGTTCTAAGAAAAATGATATCTAATAAAAGTTGTTATTATGTCTATAACCCACTTTTTTAGTATTTATAGTATTAATGAACCCATTATCCTCCTATCTTCAAACCTTATGTATTGTTTAAGAATAAAATCACTTATTTTCAGTAATTTCTTTGAAAAATCTTCTAACAAGTATATATGTTACATGTCAGGTAAAAGTTAATTTAAATAGGTACAAAATGTCACTCCTCCCATGTTTCATTAACTTTAATCATGAGTGGAGCTATTTCTATTTAAAAAACTATCCATTAACAATTTAGAAAACTATCGAGCTATAATTTCAAAACTGGTGAACATAATTTAATAAAACTTGGATGTTCCTCTTAAGTGCCAGGAAGCTTTATGGAAACTGCTTTGGTGTCAAATTTTATTGGATTATGAGATAATGGGGTAAAAAAGTATTTGAAATGTGTTGATTTGACATGAAATCAATCATGAACAAAAATAAAAAGCTTACATCTATCTTGAGGGAGAGAGAGGCTGCTGAGGTCTTAAATGATTTCCACTTTTTATAAAGTATAATTGCTCTATTTAATTAATGATACATAAATAATAATATATAAATAAGTAAGAATACATACATAATTATAAATATTTTTAAGTTCAATTATTTTGTCAAACTGACTTCTTTAATAGCTCTAGTTTTAATTCAAATTATTTTTGTATTTTGATTTTACGAAGCTTCAGCTCCTCCGCAATCCTTTCCTTTTCAAATTCAAATCGCGCCCTATCCAACACAAGGCGGCCTGCTAATACCTCTTCTGTTTTTTTTTCTCCGTTGTGATTAAAGTTATCCATTGTGATTTAATAACAGGGGTATGAAATATTAACTAGTACAAACACGAATGAACTAACCTGACCCAACAAACAAAAATGGTGGCGAACTGAACTGGTCTATTGTGTGACGTCATTCTCCATTTAACAGACCGAGTAACAGACTCTCAGCCATGTTAAATGTTATTTCGTTTTACCACGGCAAAAGAAGGCAATTTTTTACCATGTAACATGAGTTTTTCCATTTAACACGCTTTAACATGTTAAACTAAAGATCATGAATACCCCTACTATGAGTGAATAAGCTACAGCCCACTCAGGCGACGGAAATGTGTCAGGATGAGCGGACGAGGCGCCACAACAGAGCTAATCTTCAAGCTCTGAAGATCTCAATACCAAAATGCCTCAAGCCAATCAAGTAATTTGTAATACTTGCCATTATTCTATGTAATCAATAATCAAAATTGAATACTAACTTAACTAAATTACATTTTAAACCCTTTGGCTTATCCACATGTAATTATTTATCATTTCAAGAATAGAGGCTCATTTTCCTTTATCGGGATGTTTCATTAATTTTATATTCAATAATGCAGTCCACTCCATTTATTACAACCACCATTATATTACAATTAATTTGGGTAATATCCACCAACCTTTACTACGGAGATTACCTGAATTATACAAACTGTTTCTTGAACACAGGTTATAAACGTGGTCAATACCAAATCTTCAATACTATACTGAATAAGAGTTCGAAAAATGTGAATTTTATACACTTTTTAAATTATAATGGAGCAGGGTAGCTAAGTGAATTTTATGCAGGGCTATGGTAATTTTTTCTCTTCATTTTTGTTTTTGTTTCCCCCTGGTTATATCTGACATACGGGGAGAGGGGATGAGGTGGTTATCCTATAGCTGATCAAACTATTCTAACCAGTATGGGTGGGTCGCGTTTTTATTTAGTGGGGCGACCACGAAATAAAAGTCAATCCAAGAGGCGCCGCTACTGTTTTGTGGTTGCTATGGTGGCGCTTCAACTCTTTCGGGTATGTCTTGGTTCCGAGCTCGTAGATCCCGATTACTACAACAGTTACTTGACAAACGCTCTAAACCTTTCCATTCTACCAAAGACCAATTTGGACATAAGGAATTTAGGGCTCCACATAACCATAAAAATCCTTGACGCTTCTTATTACTTCACAAATAAACTCATCTATAATGACCTCAACATCTCATTAGTTGTAGATCTGGTCCGAGATAGAGACACCTCTTTTCATTTCAAAATCCAAACCCATAAGTTCTTAGTCTCTTATTCTTTACAATCCCTGATAATCCGAGGCGTCTGTAAATAAAATGGCCACGGGATCTTCCACTTTAAAACAATGATTGCAGTACCACCATTGGACGATTCCTTCCCGAGATTATCCTGTGTTCTGAAACATTTACATATTTACTTATTGTGTTTTAATACAGTTGTAAATTTAAATAAATAAATAAGGATTTGAATTTGGCTGTGGAACTGTGTTCTGTTACAACAATTATGAGTTCAAAGCCCTCCTTGGAGCACATCCAGTCTCTAGAAAGTGGGTACCCTTAATGGTGATTGAGCTTGATCTTGAACAGATCACCTCCTTGCACAACCGCTCTATAAGATACAATATTTTCTTACTATGTCCTAAAACCCTGAGCCTCTATGGGTCGTAGTATTACAGATCTTTTTGTTTTTAATTATTGCGCTTTAAGGATAGACTCTATTAATCTCCAAACGGGGTTGACCTTGTTGAATGAGGTTGAGAAGTTCCAAAGCCCTTCTTGGTGCACATTCAGTCTCTAGAAAGTCGACCTTTATGGCGGTTGAGCTTGATCTTGAACAGATCACCTCCTAGCATAACCGCTGAACAATACTTTCTTACAAAGTACTGAGTTTTCTTTTTAATATTACTTTGTAACTAATAATTCCGAACGCGGGGCTATTGACTTAGGTTGAGAAGAATCTAATCACAATAAGTGAATCAGCGGAAGTCACCTCTAGCCAGATGAGCTACTGTAGTCGAGTTCCGGCTGCTTGGACCAATGAGAATCGCCTACAATATATTAGAGGTCGTTAGCCATTGTGACAGCGAGGTTCCCAGCAATGCCTTACTAATATGGAAGACAATTTGTTAGCTCTATGCTTCAACCTCTCAGCCGGCCGTTAAGCTTAATATCGGCTCCTAGGTTAACGATGGTTCAAGAGTCTCCAGGTAACTGTGTCAAGGTTTGTCGTAATTGCACCAAGGACTGTCATTTGGATGTGTTTTAGAGGACTGAGTACGGGCAAATACTATCGACCTTACTGCATACAAAATTTTAAGGGCATTGCGACAGGGAATAGATAAATTACTTGCTAAATTTCTAGAACTTTGGTAAAGGAAAAATATTATATATATATGGTACAAGTAAATGAAAAAAAAATATAATTACAAATATAAAACTAAATTCCATCCTGTTTTTTTAAATTAATGTAATACGCATACAGGATCAGTGTTTAAGCTTTTTTTATTTATGTATTACAAGTCAATATATCAAGACGTATAAAATAATAAATAATATATAGAGTACATATTATTTCTTTATTTTGCATGAAAATAAAGTAACCAGTACTAAGATACAAAGGTTTCTAAGTCAAAGAAATGAAAAAGTAGTTCTATGAAAAATTAATCAAACTATCTTTTTTTTTTTTTTAATATTTATTTATTGCTATTTACAACTGTACATTATAATACATTTAGTAAATCTGATCTAAGTTAAATTGGAGTGTTACAGGCGTGTAGAGA